>NW_024062688.1:3957500-4050000 GCF_006381635.1 Hibiscus syriacus
AAATAAGTTCACACCTAAATTAATTTGATGTCATTGCTTACATCAATTTAGTTTTGATGTCATTGCTTACATCAATTTAGTTAGGTGAAAATTAAGTATTTTTCTCATGTTTTAATTTCAATGGTTTAGATTATTTAGTGCTTATTTTAATGAGTGGTTTGGATTGTTTCTTGTAACCTATAAATACCCTACTTGTATTTGAGTTTTATCATCCAACAATCAAAGCTTAATTATAAGCATTAGAAAGCTTTCTTAAGAGTTCTTCCTTTTTGCAATTTTATGAGATTATTCTAAAGAGTTTTTTCTTCTTCTCGATCAATTAGAGTTTTTACTCTATTTGATTCAACAATATGCATTCCAGCCAGTTGTCGGAAAAATACATGATCAAAGACAACACCTACTTGCACTTTATGCATCAATGCCAATGCAATCACACGGCCAGCAAATCTGAAATACTCAAGGTGCATAGGATCCACCTTAGATGCTGCATACAGAAGAAAACACATAAGCATAAGCAACATATACCCCGGCAGGGACAGCAAAAGAAGGAAGCCCACATAACCCGTAAGGTATCATAACATTTTTGCAAACAATGGTTTCATAATAATAATAATGATAAAGGAACATTCAAAAGGGAATCACGTTATATAAATATTCTCAAACAAGCATGAAGCAACAAGCAGAACTGGGTTTCAGAAGCAATGCCCGAAAAATTGAATCAATATCTTAAAGTTGATTAATCATCCATATCCGATGGAGAAGAAGACATGTTTGATTATGAATGATAATCAAGAATTAAAGTAATTATAACATTTATCCTTTTTTTAAGATGGACTCAATTTTTCTATACATTCACCTACTATGATTTTATTTTATTAGTATAAAGTAATTATAACATAATATTTATTCATAATATATATTTATTATACAAACTCTTTTGATTTAATATATTGGAAAATGATTCTCTTAAATTTAATATTTGTATTATCAATAAATTATTTTTTTTGAACATATATTATTTTATAATCACCAAAAGTTATTTAAAAATATATATATTGAATGTAATATCCAAAATGATATTTTAACACCTAAGCTTATAACTATATTTTAAGGATCTAATTGAAATAATTTTTATATTTTTATTAGTCTAGAAGGATTATAAAGTAATATATTTTCAAAATACTCATAATTTGAAAATGAGTCTTGTAGTAGTCACTGTCTACTTGGTCTCATCTCAATATTTTCCTTCAAACACTTAACTGCAGAGGACAAAGTCAAACGAAGCTTATTAGCTAAGTAATTTCAACAGTTAAAAAGTCGATTAAAAGTTATGTATTATTAAAAAAAATGTTTAATTTTTGTATGTTTAAAAATTTAATAATTTGATTCAAAATAATGAAATTATTGTTAGTTGATTTAAATATTTTTTAGGCCCCCTATTAATTTTGAACTCAAACAAATTAATCTATGAAAGTATGTGAATTTTAAAACAGCTAATGGACCGATTCATCTTGGAAAAACGCTTTGGTATACATTGATGTTATTATTTTTTATAGTCCAGAGCAAGAAGGTCGTGAACAACTAATGGACCAATTCAAACAATCTGTAATTCAATAAGAGAATGCTTTTAGAAAGAAAAATGCATATACATAGAGTTGATTGGAATGTATCTCAAGGATGGAAAAATGCTCAACAACTTTTGAAATTTCCAGAAAAGAATCTTACAAAGAAACATGTTATACAGATCTGTTAATTATCTTAGACTAGAGATTACAAGTATATGAATCTTTTAAGAAAAATGCTCCTCCATCAGACAAGTGCAGTTGGGGGAATACTTGCTCTCAATAAAGCTGATGCATAACTTACTAATTTGCACCTTATGACAAATTCAGCTCGGAATCTGAGACAAACAGTCCTGTCAAAACTCAAGCACATAAGTAATCTTTACTAAACAATCTTGATTCCAGCAAACATGCAACCACGGTCCAGAACTAATTCCGACAGATAGAGAAGAAATTATGGAGCATTTTCTAATACTGTTTACCTTTTTCCTTCTTCGCTTGACTAAAACATTAATTTGAACCCCTTCGATAGGCAATCATCCCTCAACACCCCCCCAAATATCAATTAGACTAAGTTGCACCAAAGTAATCGTAATGTGGCTACCTTCGTGTTTGCACTTCCACACGATAGTCCGACCTTGTGGCTTCGAGTAACCACGTTGGTGTTTAAAGCTTCCGCAATCTGAAGCCTTGAGGGCTTGGTTCCAACCTTTGTGAGTTTGCACACTCACTTAGCTTGGGTAAGGCTTACTTAGTCGCCGAGAAGACCGAGGAGCGTCTAAAGCGCCTAAGGCCGCACGACCCGTCAGACCTTGGCTCTGATATTCCGACGGTGTTGTTGTGGAATTCGGGTTAATTTCCACCAATAACATATTCACCTTTAAACTATTATCTAGGTGACTAGTATGAAAACAATTGTACTAAAAATCACCCCAAGGTAGATTCCCAGGAAAGAGGAGGGGTCACAATGGTCCCTCTTAAAACCCATTTTCATTAGACAGAACTACCAAGACAAGTAATTTTAATAGGACAATAATTAACAACAACTATACCCGACAATAGCTATTAAATAGACATAAAGAGAACACCAAAATTTAACGAGGTTAGGCCAAAATTATGCCTACCTCCTCGAACACTACTAAAATAATCTTTCACTAATAGAGGAAATATTACAAAGAGAAAGAAAGAATACAAATAGTCTTTAATATAGAAGAAGGCTTATATTTGAGGGATGATAAACTAAGGAGGAGGAGGGCTCTATTTATAACAAAAGAATTTCCCCTCCTCCTTATACAAAATCAATGTGGGATATTTGCCAAAAACTAACAAGTCTCCACCTTGGAAAATTCCACACACGTCTCTCAAAAAATCCAATCTTCAGTAGTGTCTGCAAATTCATCTTTCAATTTGTAACAATATTGACCAAGTCTAAACAATGTTTAAACTTGACCGCAGTTACCACTTTTGTCAACATATCAGCAGGATTCTCAGTGGTCCGAATCTTCTGGATTATGACTCCACCTTCTTCTAGAATCTCTCGTACAAAGTGATATCGAACATCGATGTGCTTCGTCCTTGCATGGTAAACTTGGTTCTTTGCTAAATGAATAACACTCTGATTGTCACAGTGCACTTTGATGTGCTTTTGTTCCATTCCCAATTCACCAAACAACCCTTGAAGCCAAATTACCTCCTTCACAACCTCTATAACTGCCATATACTCTGCCTCTGTAGTAGACAAAGCCACTGTTGACTGTAAGGTGGACTTCCAACTGACTGGTGCTTTTGCAAATGTAAACACATAACCAGTAGTTGATCGACGCTTATCCAAATCACCTGCATAGTCTGAATCACAATACCCAACTACACACTGACCATCTTGTTTGTCCTGCTGAAAGACCAAACCAACATCTACGGTGTTTAGAATATACCGCAAAATCCATTTCACAGCTTCCCAATGCTCCTTTCCAGGATCATGCATATACCTGCTCACAACCCCAACTGCCTGTGAAATACCGGGTCTCGTACACACCATTGCATACATTAAGCTACCAACAGTACTTGCATACGGAACCTTTGACATGTATTCCCGTTCTGCATCATCCTTAGGTGACATGGATGCACCGAGCTTGAAATGAGGAGCAAGAGGTGTACTAACTGGTTTTGACTTCTCATTCATGCCAAAACGTTTTAGTACATTCCTCAGATATTCTTTCTGAGACAAACAAAGCCTCCCCAATTTTTTATCCCTTGATATCTCCCTGCCTAGAATCTTCTTTGCTTCACCAAGATCCTTCATCTCAAACTCTCTGTTCAATTGAGTCTTTAGTTTCGCAATTTCTGTCTGACTCCTAGAAGCTATCAGCATATCATCAACATAAAGAAGAAGATATATATAGGATTCGTCTTGTAGCTTGCGTAAATACACACAATGATCATATTTGCTTCTTGTGTACTTCTGCCCTATCATAAACTTGTCAAATCGCTTGTACCACTGCCTTGGAGATTGCTTCAATCCGTATAGCGATTTTTCTAATTTGCACACCATCTCTTCTTTTTCAGCAACTTTGAATCCATCTGGCTGAGTCATGTAGATTTCCTCATCCATGTCTCCATGTAAAAATGCAGTTTTTACATCCATCTGAACTAGTTCCAAATCCAAATGTGCTACCAAAGCCAACAAAATTCTGATGGAGGAATGTTTTACAACTGGAGAAAATACTTCATTATAATCAACTCCCTCCGTTTGAGCGTAGCCTTTAGCCACCAATCTTGCTTTGTAGCGGATGTTATTCTTGTCAGAAAATCCATCTTTCTTTGCATATACCCATTTGCACCCAATTGCCTTCTTTCCCTTCGGAAGACTAGCTAGTTTCCACGTCTGATTCTTTTGAAGGGATTTCATTTCTTCATTCATGGCGATCCTCCACTTTTTATGTTCTGAACTTTGGACTGCTTCATTAAAAGTGGCAGGAACGTCATCAATTGCAATTGGTGATGCAAAAGAGACCATATCAGCATAACGAGCAGGTTGTCTAATGGTCCTCTTTCCCTTTCTGAGTGCAATTGATTCATGTTGCTATGGAGGTTCTTGGGTCTGAACCTCTTCTTCTACCATAGAAGAGTCAACATCAGTTTCTTTACTGGCTGGGTCAATTCTGCTTCCTTCAAACTCCAACTGTTTGGGAGTTTCATCTGTCTGCTCCAATTTTTCTGAAGTCACCTTTCTCAACATGGTAGATTCATCAAAGGTAACATCTCTGCTGAAGATTATTTTCTTTGTTTCTGGACACCAAAGACGATAACCTTTCACACCATAGGTGATCCCCATAAAGATCGTCTTCTTTACTCTTGGATCCAGCTTTGATTCCTTAACATGGTAGTATGCAGTGGAACCAAATACATGTAAGGAATCATAATCTGTAGCAGGTTCTCCAAACCATTTCTCTAATGGTGTTTTACCACCAATAGCAGTCGATGGTAAGCAGTTGACAAGATGACAAGCATAGACCAAAGCCTCAGCCCAAAATTCTTTGCCTAACCCAGCATTAGACAACATACAACGAACCTTCTCCACTAATGTCCGGTTCATATGCTCTGTCACCCGATTCTGTTGTAGTGTACTTCTGACAGTGAAGTGCCTGACAATACCTTCTTCTTCACAGACTTTCAGAAATGGATCATTTTTGTACTCTCCACCATTGTCTGTACGAAGACGTTTGATTTTTCTGCCTGTTTGAGTCTCCACCATCTTTTTCCGTTTAAGGAAAAATCCTAGAACCTCATCCTTTGTCTTCATTGTATACACCCAAACTCTCCGGGAAAAATCATCAACAAATGTGACATAATAGTATGTTCCTCCCAATGAAGTTGTCTTGGAAGGCCCCCATACATCTGAATGAACATAATCTAAAATACCTTTAGTATCATGGATTGTTGTTCCAAATTTCACCCTCGTCTTCTTCTCTTTGATGCAATGTCACAAAAAGCTAATTTGCAAGCCCGAGCACCCTTCAATAATCCTTGATCTATCAGCAATTTCAAGGATTTTTCACCAACATGCCCCAAGCGCATATGCCATAACCTGGTTGCTTCTGACTCATGTTCATCAGTAGAAGTTGTCACTACTGCTGTCCCAACAATTGTACTACCCAGAAAGTAATACACATTGTTTCTTTTCTGGATTCCCTTCATTATCACCAGTGCACCAGAGATAATCCTCATAATCTCATCTTTTGCCCTCACTTCTAAACCTTTTGACTCTAAGGTTCCCACAGAGATGATATTTCTCATTAAATCTGGTACATAATGGACACCTGTTAAGGTTTTGATTGATCCATCCTGATTCCTCAAGCGAATTGAACCAATCCCAAGTGTGTCAAGAGGGGAATTATTTGTTGTGTAGACAATTCCACCTTTTAGTTCTTTAAAATCAAAAAACCATTCTCTATTGGGGGTCATATGGTGGCTACAAGCTGAATCTAACAGCCATGAACTGGAATAGTTGGTTGATGGCGTAGCAGCGAATGCGAAATCTGAATCTGCATCATCATACTCGACCACATTTGATTCTGAGACAGCCTTTCCCCTTTCAGGTTTGCCTTTGTTCTTTAGCCTGGGACATTCTTTCTTCCAGTGCCCTTTTTCTCGACAAAAGGCACATTCATCTTTGCTCAATCTGGACTTTGACTTCGATCTCCCTCTCATTCCTTTATTATGACTCTTCGAACGACCTCTAACAACAAGAGCTTCTGCTTCAACACTTAAGTTTTCTTGTTTGTCTTTCTTTCTCAATTCATAACTATACAAGGCAGCAGTTACTTCACTGAGAGACACATCAACTTTCCCATGAAGTAGAGTAGTTTCAAGATACTCAAACTCATCAGGAAGTGATCCCATCAACATTAGAGCCAGATCTTCGTCTTCATAAGTCACGTACATATTCATCAGATCAGTCACCAGCTGATTAAAGCTAGTAATGTGATCATTCATAGTGGTACCTGGTACATAATTGAAGCGGAACAATCTCTTTTTCATGTAGAGTTTGTTCTGACCGCTTTTCTTCAAAAATTTATCCTCAAGTGCCTTCCACAATTTACTTGCAGAAGTTTCCTTAGAAAATGCATACTTCTGCTCTCTAGAAAGACACAATCGAATAGTACCACATGCCATTCTATTGATCCTCTTCCATTCTTTCTCCTCAACATCATCTGGTTTCTCTCATTCAATAGCAATGTCTAGACCCTGCTGAAATAGGGCATCTAGAACCTCACTTTGCCACATGCCGAAATGGCCGGTGCCATAAAAAATCTCCACTGCAAATCTAACATTTGTCATAGCATTTCTTGCCAAAATTGAAGATGAAGAAGCGTCTGCCATTTCTGCTACAAATTCTATTTAATAGCTGCCAATTTATCCCAAGGAAATTTTTTTTTTCTGATGTGAAAGATCAGCCTAAGCCGCAACCACAAAGCATAATAAAATAAACCAAGAGCGCTGATACCAATTGTTGTGGAATTCGGGTTAATTTCCACCAATAACAGATTCACCTTTAAACTATTATCTAGGTGACTAGTGTGAAAACGATTGTACTAAAAATCACCCCAAGGTAGATTCCCAGGAAAGAGGAGGGGTCACAATGGTCCCTCTTAAAACCCACTTTCCTTAGACAGAACTATCAAGACAAGTAATTTTAATAGGACAATAATTGACAACAACTATACCCGACAATAGCTATTAAATAGACATAAAGAGAACACCAAAATTTAACGAGGTTAGGCCAAAATTATGTCTATCTCCTCGAACACTACTAAAATAATATTTCACTAATATATGAAATATTACAAAGAGAAAGAAAGAATACAAATAGCCTTTAATATAGAAGAATGCTTATATTTGAGGGATGATAAACTAAGGAGGAGTAGGGCTCTATTTATAACAAAAGAATTTCCCCTCCTCCTTATACAAAATCAATGTGGGATATTTGCCAAAAACCAACAGTAATGTGATTAACATGCAACTACTTGAATAATGGCAATGGCAATGGCAATGGTAAAGTCTTACCGCCTTCTCAAGGCCTCACAGCAATCATAATGCCATTATATACAACTACTTGCACAATGGGGTACTATTTGTCGCATGTCAATGCCAATGGTATTTGTTTTAGGTTCAAACCAACAAGGTTCATAGTTTTCATAAAACGGCATCTCCTAAACGAAACTTGTAACCGAAAGCCTTAACCTTTATTAAAGACACTTTCCCTAGACTAGATGAAAGTAAATACTGGAAAAACGATCAAATGATATCCTCTCCATTTTGCTGCCTTCTGTCGATATCAAGTGAAACGAGGCTTCGCAAGCAAATCTCAGTTTCACAAAGCGGAGGCATACCAGGGATCCAGAAATCATCAGCCTTCTGCTTCACCAAATCATACCAAAAAAGATTTATGTTATCATGTTACAACAAAACTTGATCACCACTCCTAGAGTAAGCCAGAGGCTTCAAAAGACCAATCATGTCTTCTCTAGCAAGATCAAATAGTATGATCCATTCCATCATCACCCGAACATCAACTCTTGCATCACCATGATTAGCCACCACACATAAACAACTTCCCAAAACCCTCATATCCAATTGAAAAATAGGTAAAATACACAAATGGTCCCTCAACTATAGAGCGATGCTTTGTTGAGTCATCTGACTATTAAAAGTTACAAAATAATCTCCAACTATAGGATATTCTTTTGTTGAGTCTCGAATATTAAAAATTAAAAAATGTCAATCGACTATTTATATGCTCAAAAGGCATCATTTTTCATTAAAAAAATTTACTGTAGTTTGAGCTTAACATTAATCTATTAATTGAGATATGATAAAATTTGATCCAAGAATATAATAAGACTGACATATCTCAGTTAGCATGTTACCGTAAATAGTTGGGTGACAATTTTATAACTTTTAATAATCGATAGACTCAACAAAATAACAGGCTAATCAAGATATCATTTTGTAACTTATAACAATAAGTAAACTCAACAAAACTACACCTTATAGTTGGGGTCATTTGTTCTTTGTCCTTGAAAAATATCATCTTGGTATTCCGGTTGAGGCACTTCGTTGTAACTTTCAATAACTAAATCCAACACGATGATCGTATTTGTCATTAAAAGATCAAGTTTTTGAGTCAAAACCCAGTGTAAAGCACCACTAGCAAAAGCCCCATTAGCACTCGGAAACGAAGAAACACAAGGGATGTCTTGAATTTTCCTCCACCTGTTTCTCTTCAAGCTGCAAACTTTAACCGCTGATTCTAATGGCTGATCACCATAATCCCTATCGAGATGAATAATCTTAACCACTTAGTAATCAACGGCAACCGGGTCGTGCCCGAACCCGCAAACTTGACCCTTGAAATCTGGATCGTCGATCAAAGATCGCCATAGCATCGAGACGGATCGTAAGGAAAGCAGATGCTTAATCGGCTGATGATGTCGGTGATTAAGTCATGTGAGACCATTGGTTTCCTCGTTTCGTCTCCGATTCCAAAGAGTCAAAAGACTTGTAGATATGGAGGAAATGAAGAACAGTTCTTTTTTTCGGCTCCATGAGCATAACATAAAGTCCTTGTACCATGGTGGCATTTTAGCTTTTTTATGGTTTAATTGTAGATAGTCCCTGCACTTTTCAAAATGCTCTCTTCTGGTCTAAAATGATGACGATAACCCATTTCTCCATTAAAGTTTTTTTTTTTTTGAGGAAACCATTAAAGTTAAATGATATAGAATTCATCTCGTAATTTCCTTCTATTTACATGAGTAGGATATTTTTGAATTTGAAAATGAGCCGAAGATTATATTAAACATGTCTCATACTGACATAAAAGGATGTAAAGTATCTCGTATAAAAACAACAGTAAGAAATGACCGGAGTTATCATTTTTTTTATCTTGGTTGAAAAATTTACTGCTATATTCACCTCACGTCGGATGAGTTTAAAATCAACGATCTAAGTTTCTTGTGAACCAAGGAGTATGGACTGTCAAAGATTCGTTTTCAAGTAATCTAAAAGTACATGAGCTATCCGTTTGAAGTTGAATCTTCTTGATAGTATTAAACACGGTAGCTTTAATGCTTTAAGCAGTCCCCAAAGTTGAGTGACTATGACAGAGGTGGAACCTAGCCGCTTGTTGAATCTCATAACGAAGTTGCCATTTTAGTCTTGGAAGACACCCCCATTGAAGCAGTACCTACCTACTGCTCCTTCAGTATGGACGCATGCTTCTAGGAGCTGAATGAGTAGAATATCCTTTTTATACATTTTCAACAAAAAAAGGTAAAATGCCTCATACATCCTTAAATTATTTTTAAATATTTTTTTAGTGTTCATTTAGAGTTTTAAAAATTGTTAAATGGTCATTAAAATTTTCAAACAGTTAAAAAATAATCAAATGTATCTGCTGATCACCGGACATCGAGATAGTTAATCCAAGCCTCTCTCAAATGTTAATTTCAATAACAGTGACATTCTCGGATAATTAGAAATGTTCAATAACATTAAATTATTAGTGTACGAATTCATTTTTGTTCTGTTTTTGAACTCGAATACTTTTATAAAGAAAAAATAGTGGAAGGTGGCATTGACGTAAATGGCTCAAATTTCTTTTTCGTTTTGATATAATAGCACTTAAATGTTTTTAATTTAAATATTAATCAAACGAAATATTAATCTTTTTTCACTTGATATTGTGTGATTAAACTTATTTTCATTTACTTGCTATTATGTGATTGAACTTGTTTCATTTCATGGAAACCAACGGACTACAATTTGTGGAAGTTGAGAAGATGCTCAAGCAAGTCTGGTTCAAATTCCATTACCATTTAAGAGCAAGTCTAAGTATGAGAACAAGTCTACATGTGCGGAACCAAGGTGAGGGTAAGGAGATCCTTGACACCGTCAATTATATTTTTTATTATCAATTAATATAAAAAAAATTTAAAATAAATAAAGAAAATTTTATAAGTCCCTCATTAAAAAAATTATATTCATAGAAAATAAAAAATTATTTTAACCCGTTATAATAAATTCCTAGTTTCACCCTTCCCCAAGTGTCAAAATTTCAAAAAAAAAAACTTTTATAAAATCGAATGGAGTCCAAAGCGGTTGAATTCATATATTTTGACCATCCTCAGTCTTAATCGATTGGATTTGCCTCGTTGTCTGTTGAGAAACTCAATGAATAACGTTTGGTAATTTCATTCAGATACTCAAACTGCATTACAACCAACTTATATATAGAAGTTGTGCCTTCAAGCTTACTCTACCTCTATAACAAGTTCATAACAGACTCCAACATTCCTTAACAGATTCCAACTTTCCTTAACAGCCATAACAACTCTCACACACACGCACAATGCCCATATTAGGAGCACATGCACACATTGCATATTCTAGAATACAATCGTGTATTCTAGATACTCTAATATTCTCCCTACTCTTTTCCTTCTCCTTGATGAAAAAATGAACAATTGAATCGAAAGTGCTTATGCTTCCTTCCGTTCACTTGAATCGAAAGTGTCGATGCTTCCTTTCGTTCTTCTTGAATCGAAAGTGCCGATGCTTCCTTCCGTTCACTTGAATCGAAAGTGTCGATGCTTCCTTTCGTTCTTCTTATTCATCTTCATTTCTTTCTTCTTCATCCTCTTTTACAAGGTTCCTTGACATATATTTTTTTCATGGACACTTGGCTGCATTCCTGTTTGCTAATTGCTATTTGGTTGATGAAGCTAAAATTACACTGTCGAGATGCTGGAATTTGTTAACAAAATGCCCCTACCGAATAGACGTCAAATGCATGCTCTTATTGATCTAACTCTAACCCGTCCTAACAACTTCAAGAAGATAAGCTACAACACTCACCTTGGCCTAGGATTTTTCTTCATTATATGGTGATCATGGCTGTCCATGGACAGAATCAACACAAAATTCCTCCACTATATCCTTTTGCTCCGAAGAATCAAGCAACATTTCTGAATCAGAAGGAAGAAAAGGAGAACCAGGGTAGTTTCCGAGGGATCTTAAATCTCCCAAGTTTGACAAATCTACTGTCAGATCTGTGAGACTGAAATTCCACTGAATCTGATCGAGTGATCTAAGAGAATCTCTAGAATTCCTAGCTCCATTATCAGGTCCCAGCTGTAATCCTATTAAACTTGCCACATCTGTTGTGAAGGATGAATCAAGTGCTGATGTGTCTACTCCCATCCCTGGCATGTCTGATGCAGTGAAGGGAAAATTCCCACTGGACGTCACTGAAGTCGGGCTCACAGGCATCTCATAGGTCTTCTCAACAGAAGAGCTGCTCTTGGCAGTCTCAATGGAGCCAATGAACTCCATGCAGCTGAAGAAAAAACAAAAACAGAGTCAGAACCGTTTGGCGAATGATACCATGTTGAGAAACTCAATGAATAACGTTTGGTAAATTTCATTCAGATACTCAAACTGCATTACAACCAGCTTATATATAGAAGATGTGCCTTCAAGCTTACTCTACCTCTATAACAAATTCATAACAGACTCCAACATTCCTTAACAGATTCCAACTTAACAGTCATAACAACTCACACACACACAATGCCCATATTAGGAGCACATGCACACATTGCATATTCTAGAATACAATCGTGTATTCTAGATACTCTAATATTGTCCAAGATATTTCCTCGTCCACCACCACCAAATCCACACACTTCTCCTATTTTTATTTTATTTTTTGATGCTGTACGATTATTTCATAGGTAAGCCCTGTACCAGATTTAAAGTTCTTTTTTATATATAGTTGGGGTGCACCCACAACACTTTGGAAGCTTATTACTGATTGTCAATTGTCGTGGTCCATTTGTAACATGAAATTGTATACTCATTTTACATCGAAAGAATCATTGCCACCTCCCTGGTTTTGGTTTTATTATGTGTATATTCAATAAATCAGGTGATTGAATTACAACGAAAAAAATAAATAAGTGTTTTTAAAAAAATAAATCAGGTGATGCTTGAATTATAAATATTTAATAAAATTTTAAGAAGTTATAATTATGTGGTCGATTGTTCGATCGGCATAAGTTTTTTGAATCTATGTAAATTTTTTAGATCTATAGGTTGATCCTGGTGTCCTGACATCTTTTATTTGCAAATGATTGTCTGATATTTGAGAAAGCGAGAGCAAGGTTGGCGGGGGAGCTGAAGAACATTCTATGGATATATGCAAGAATTCGGGCCAGGTTATTAACTTTGAGAAATTTGAATTATTTTTCAGCAAATAGGAAAAATGTTCATCGAATAATGGATGTTGCAAGCAGTGACGGATCTAGAAATTTAAGAATGGAAGTCTAAATTTTAATTTTTTTTTTAAATAATGGGTATGCAAAATTATAATTTTTTCTTTTTTCCTTACTTTTCTAAAATAATGAGATGCATTGACCCTATGGGACTTAGTGCATCCGCCACTGGTTGCAAGCACTGCAAATCTTGAAAGATATTTGGGTTTCCCAGCAATTTTCGGATGAAGTAAAAATCAAGTCTTTCTTTCCTTGAAGGACTAAATTTGGTCTAGAATTAAATCATGGAGCTTCCTGTCGCTGTCACAAGGGGAAGGAGGTTTTTATTAAATCAATGTTATAAGCACTACCACTTTATGCGATGATCTGTTTCCTTTTTGCCGAAGACATTATGTGTAGAATTAGAGAACATAATGACGATGTTTTGGTGGCAGAAATCAGAGAAAAATAAAGGGATCCATTGGTGCACTTGGGATAAGCTTAGTAAAATGAAGGAAAACGATAGAATTGACTTTCGGAATTTTGCGAAATTTAACATTGCACTCCACGCAAAAAAAAAGGCTTGAAGGATCCACAGCAATACCAATTCTTTAGTTAGTCGTGTGCTACGGGCTAAGTACTTCCACTCTACAACTTTCCTCAATGCAACCTTGGGCTCGCAACCTTCCTATATCTGGAAGAGCATATGAAACTCTAGGGGGCTTTTAGAGAAAGGAACTAGATGGAAAGTGGAGAATGACCTTAACATCTCCATTTGGAGTGATTATTGGTTACCAAGAGGGGCACCAAGGAAGATGAGTTTGACAAGGAATGATGAATTTAATCGAGTACCTGATTTAATCGATCCGGATACAAAACAATGATGTACGGATGTAATTGACAGAATTTTCATTGGTTAGGAGGCAACAGATATAAAAAATGATCTCAATCTCAACTTTTAATCAACATGATGTGCAAGTATGGAGTGGTGAACGTATGGGTGAATAAACCGTTCGAAGTGGCTACAAATTGTTAATTGAAGATGTAGGAAATTTAGACATCAGCTTATCAATGTTTCAGAAACTTTAGGCATGCAATTGTCAAAGAAAATTCATTGTAAATGCATGAAAACATTACCACAACTATGTACCAACAAGGCATGTGCTATTCAACCACAAAATTACCAATAATCCAAATTGCCCATTATGCCAGGACAAGGTTGAGTCAAGTATCCACATTTTGAAGGATTGTTTACTTGCTAAAGCAGTATGGCATAGTTTACAATTCCTGTGGCCTCCTCAGAGTGGCGGATGGAATTTCAAGGAGTGGTTGAGTTGGGTTTTTGAAAACTACTCAAAACAAAAACAAACAGAGGTTATAATGGGTATTTGGGAACTGTGGTATGCTCGCAACATTCGAATTCATGAAGGGAAGATTATGCGAAGTGAAGAAGTAGTTACCCTGATTCGAAGCAGAACTCAAGCGCTCGATAGGGTAAACGGTGCAACCACTGGTCAACACTATTGTGGTGAAGTAAGATGGTCCCCCCTCCAGATATGGTGAAAGTGAACTATGATGCAAGCTTCAAACAACCTGAGAAGCAATGTCAAACGGGCGTTATTATCAAGAATCATTTAGGGCTAGAGATGGGAGCATGTAGCAGGGTTACCTTCAGAATTCCAACGGCGTTTGCGCGAAAGCAGTGGCGGCGTTTCATGCTCTGCAACTGACCTCAGATCTCGGCTTCAATCGAATCATTTTAGAGGGTGGTTCTCGAGCGGTAACAGATAAGCTAAACTCACCAAACTCAGACAACTCTGAGATTAACGCACTTATCTGGGAAGCGCAACATAAATCCAGAGCTTTCCAGTATTGTATGTTTCGTTTTATCCCTCGTGAAGGAAACAGAGTAGCCCATCAAATGACCAAGACAGTGGCGATAGAAGAAGACCAATATCGGGTGGAGGAAATCCCAGAGGGAGCAGCGCATCAGACAGCTGAAGACAGGAGGTGGATTGACCCACCTTAGACCCAGGTTGACCCAACGACGACGAGGATCTATGGTTTCTGTAACCTTCTCACAACGGAGCATCAGATGAAGACCTGTGCAGCAGTGAGGAGACAAAACGGCTGGATGAAGGAAGTTTCCTTTTGAAATTTATTTAATTTAAAAAATATATATATATATATATATATATTATTAATATTTTTTAAAATCTCTAATTTCTCTTAAATTATAAAAAATTCAAATCCTTAAAAAAATCTAAATATCTAACCCTAACCCACCACCGCCATCCTTTTCGGTTACGAGCACAACTGCCAATGTACTCCCTACTTTCATCTTAGTCATACATCGTCATAGTTACAGTCGTTGGCCATCGAAATCGTGTGAGATCGTGATTTTCATCCTATGGTTCACAGGATACAAAATGTTGATTAACCATCAATCGACCATATATCAGTCGCGATTTCATAGGGGTATTGATTGCTGGAGAGGTAAGGTCGGGTGGAGCTTCGTCGAAGGTAAAGGACGATGATCAATGTGGGTTTAGAGGTTGAAATGAATATTTTCAAAGTTTTGAGGTTATTTCAAAATTTGTGTTATTTAAATATAACTTTAGTTTTTAATTTTAAATAATTTTTTTTAAAATTACCAAAATATGACACGTGTCACTTAACGGGAAAAATTAACGACTTTTACAACCTGGACACCTAAAGTGATAACATTTGTAATGTTAGACACCAAGATCATTCAAAAAAAATAGTTTAGGCACCTATTCGTGAAGAACGTTATAATTTGAGCACTTATTTTATAATTAATCCTAAAAAAATAACATAAAACCTTTATTCATTCAACACAACCCTATACCACTCGGTTTAAACACGTTACTAGTATGTTTAGTGGTAAATGAATTGTTGTTATTTTTTGAGGTTCGGGTTTAAGTACTAGGAATATCAGAGGTGTGAGCAATAAATGTCAAATGATTGAGAGTATTCTTTGAACGTATATTACCTTGTATTTAACTTAAATTAATAAAAATAATAATAATTTCGTGTTAGTTTGATGATTAAGACAATAATTGAATTTTGTTATAATAATTATTATTTATAGTGAATTTGTAGCATATATAAATATTACTTTTTGAACATTTATTATTAAAATTTATTTTATTTTTGCGAGAAACTAATTTGGATACCTAAATTCATTATCCTTTTTATTTTTAGTTTTTAGTTTTTTTTACTTACTACATGCATATTAGGATATCTAAAAGATAATTAGATTAAATAGCATTCTGATTTGAATGATAATAATTGACTTTAATGAAAATAATTAATAAATTTAGATTTTAAAAATAGATTTGCAATCCAAATTTAAATTTCACAGAAACTGCATATATTCAATCTATTACCGTTCATATAATATTCTCTATGCTGTTTTCACAACTAAAATAGGTAACCTAAATAGAATTATGTTTCATGTGGGAAAAAGAGAAGGAAAATGCTTAAAATGAAATAAAAATTCTTCATATATTGATTAAAAAATCATTACAATTTCCACGTGATCATCTCCAGGATTTTTGTTCTCTGACAAATTAAAAATACTGCATCCTTTACAAAGTTAATTCATAATTAAAATATAATGACAAAATATTTATATTTTAAAAATGAAAAGATGACATTCTTATAAGAGGTAGGAAGAAAAATTAAATATACGTTATTTTCTGGGCAAATTACGCATTTAGTATCTAAATTATCAGTTTTGGCCGTTCTAGTACCTAAATTTTCAATTTTTTAAAAATCATTCTTAAGTTTAGTTTCTGTTTCATTTTAGTATCTCCGTTCAAAATTTAACGTTAAATTTTGAAAAATATTAAAAGTTTAGTTACGAAAACGGATCAAAATTGATGGTTTAGGTATTAAACACATTAAGTTATTAATGGTTGATACTAAAATGAAATAAAAACGAAACGTTAGGTATGATTTAAAAAAATAAAAGTTCAAATATTAAAATGGATCAAAATTGATAATTTAAATACTAAATGCATGTTACCATATTTTTTAATGGTTTTAAATAAATAATTCTTTTATCGTTTACAGCTAGTCATAGTAACCAATACTGGAGAAATGGATAGGGATGCAATAATAATGTTCACATGCATTCCACGTTTATTATTAATTAATTCCATTAAAGATAGATTAGGTTGGTGATTTAAATTTAGGATAAACTAAATTAAATATCAATAAACTTTAGTGTTTTTTACCAATTTTACGACTGAGCTTTTAATAGCTTCAATTTTGACTCTATATTCGAGTTATTAACTCTATAATGACATAGATGAGTATTGTCGACGTGAATACAAAAAAAATATGAATGCCGGCATAGACATCAATATAATCACATCAAAATGATGTCATTTTGTTAGAAAAAGTCGGAAAAAGAAAATGCTAAATACACCCAACTTCTTTTCCTAAGGTCCTAAGCTTTCAAACCTCCTCATGTGTATTTTACATTTTTCCCTCAAATTTCTTTCACCAAAACGACATTGTTTCTCATATCAGCAAACGTTGTTTACATCATCGCACTGTTATTAAATTAACGGATAAATAATATAATTGAAGTAAAAAGTAAATTTTAACACTAAAATTAAAACTTAATTTGATATAATTTATCCATAAATTTATTACGACTAATAAAAAACACAAACAAAACAATGACATCCATAGAACTTATCTCTAAAGCATATAGATATTTACTTTCCACGTCAGCATAATCTTTATCAAGTAAAATTAAGCCACCTGTATAAAATAAATATTTTCTATTCTTTTCACTAAGAAGAAAAGATTAAAGCCTAAATTGAAGATCCTTAACAATGAGCAGTACTCCGATATTTCAAAAAGAGTTCTTTGCAAAAGAGCTGAGCTGGAAATGATCCAACTGAGGAACTTGGGCCATGCTGATATGAGGAACATTGATGAGGAGAGAGCTGTTCATACTGAGTTGGTGGGTCTAGAGGTTGCGGAATCAATTAAAAAGAGGAATACCATAAAAATTTTAGAGACTGAGAATGGGCAGTTTTTGGACTCATTTGATGATATGGTTGCTGTGTTAGTGAATTTCTTTACTAATCTCATTGGGACAGCTGATCCCTTGGTTAGATGCCCTTCTGTGGTAGATTTGAAGGGCTTGTTAAACTTCTCCCTGGATGCTTGTGCTGAAGAAATGCTTACAAGGGAGGTTGATGATAAGGAAATCAAGGATGCCTTGTTTAGGCAAGGCAATGGGAAAAGCCCTGGTCCTGATGGTTACTCATCTTGGTTTTTCAAGGCTGCATGGGGAGTGGTTGGCACTGATTTTTTAGCTGCAGTAAGGTTTTTCTTTCAATCCTCTTCTATGTTGTCAGCTTTTAATGCAACTACTATTGTTTTAGTCCCAAAATCCTTGATTGCTAGTAGGGCTAAAGACTTTAGACCTATTTCTTGTTGCTCGGTAGTATACAAGACCATCACTAGGATCATTACTACTAGGTTAGCTCTCTTTTTTCCTGGAATGATCTCTCTAAGACAATCGGCTTTTGTAAAGGGGAGAAATATTGTTGATAACACATTGCTAGCTCAGGAAATAGTCAAAGGTTACTCTAGAAAGAGCCTCTCTCCTAGGTGTGCTATCATGTTTGATTTGCAAAAAGCCTTTGACTCTGTGAACTGGGAGTTTTTGATGGTTGTTCTGGAGGCTATGGGTCTGTCTTTGAAGTTTTGTAGTTGGATTAAGGTTTGCGTCACTTCCTCCAAATTTTCAATCTCCTTGAATGGAAGCCTAGTTGGTTATTTTAATGGTGCTAGAGGGGTCAGGCAGGGGGACCCTTTATCCCCTTACCTCTTTGTATTGGTGATGAATGTCCTTTCTTCTTTGTTGGATGTCTCTACCAAGAATGGTATTTTTAAATACCACCCCAAGTGCAAGAGAATCTCCCTCACCCACCTTTGCTTTGCTGATGATTTGTTGGTATTCTGTCATGGTTCTATGGATGTTGTTATGGGTGTTTTGAGCACTTTGGAGGCCTTCTATGAGTTTTCTGGTCTGAGGCTTAATGTGCAGAAAACTAAGTTCTATGCTTGTGGTTTATCTGGGTCTGTTCTTGAGCAAGTTCAGGCTGGTACAGGTTTTAGAGTTGGGCATCTCCCTGTAAAGTACATGGGAGTGCCTTTGGTGACTAGGAAGCTCACTGGAAAAGACTACTCTGCTTTGGTGGTAAAGATTAAGGAGAAGCTCAGCAAGTGGTCTAATAAGAAGTTGAGTTTTGGTGGCAGGCTGCAACTCATCAAATATGTTCTGTTCAGTGTTTTCAGCTATTGGAGCAGGCAGTTGATTCTGCCAAAAGGGGTTATCAGGGATGTTGAGAAGTTATGTATGAGGTTTTTCTGGAAAGGGTGTGGCTCCCCAGCTAGAGGAGCTAGGGTAAGTTGGAGCCAAATCCGTTCCTTGAAATCTGAGGGAGGTTTAGGGTTGAGGAGTTTGGCTGATTGGAGTAAGGCTTGCTGTTTATTGCTAATCAAGAAAATCCTGGCAGGAGAGGGCTCTCTCTCGATTGCTTGGGTGAATTCTTACTGCCTTAGATCAGTAGATTTTTGGAATGCTGATTCTAAGGCTCATTTCAGCTGGATCCTAGCAAAGTTGTTTAGAATGAGGAGTTAAGCTAGGAGGGTTTTTGGCTCCTACAGTTGCTGGGACCAAATCAATACCATATGGATATAGGATAACATTCGGAATGGGTGCGAGAAGGTACGTTGGCATCGCCTGGTATGGTTTCCTAGCCATATCCCAAAGTTCTCTCTGATCTCTTGGATGGCAATCTTGAATAGATTGCCCACAAAGGACATGCTCTCTAGATTTGGTGTAGTAATGGATGGAGGTTGTGGTATGTGCAGTTCGGGTCTTGAATCTCGCGACCACCTTTTTTTTGACTGTGCATATGCAAAGGAAATCTGGACTGCCATCCTTCTCTCATGTGGTCTTTCTCAGACGCCTCTCGATTGGTATGGTTCTTTCCAGTGGCTGTTACTTAACCTTAAGGGTAAATCTCTGCTAGTGCATATTCTCAGGTTGGCTTGGACTGGATTCATCTACTTCATATGGGAGGAACGGAATCACATACATTTTGGAGGAACTCATCGCTTGGCTGGAGCTGTTGTTAGTTGTATTAAAGAATCTGTTAGAATCAAATTGCATATAACTCATATGAATAGAATTGATGATGTAAATAGGGAACTGTGTATATATTAGGGATTGATGTAGTGTTTTTGAGCATCTGTTTTGTAACAGCAATTGATGCCTTCCTTTTTTGGATGAATGTAATTTTACTTATTCAAAAAAAAATATTTTCTATTACCTAATTTCGTTTTCATGTCTCAACAAACATCATTATTACCACCGTTTTTAATGAAAATACGTAAAGAACAACTTGTTTGGCTGACTGGGTCACCCGGATATTTTACCATTTCCTGCAAATTGAAAGCTCACAGCATTAACCATTCCTGAATTTAAAGGGAAAATTATGGTCTAATCTCTCTAGTACACTTTAATATAGGATCTAGTCCCCAAGTTCTAATTTAACAGATTCTAATCCCCTCTATTTATATAACGTGTTTGGTTAATACAAAGACTAAATACCATTAACCATTCCTGCCAAAATGTTGAGTTGATGTTTTCTTTTAAGATACTTCTTCCAGTACAAAAAGTCAAATTAATTGGGCGAGATCGAATCGATTCAGTCATGCCTTTTGAACATTTTAAATTGTCCATAATAATTCCGGATTGGTTTAATTATCGATTTTTATATGAATTTTGTGTTTCGATTTTTAAGATTTTATTACGATAAAGTTGATTTATTTTATTATTTTCAGACATTATTTGATAAAGTTTAAATATTTTATAATAAATATTTCTAAAAAATAATTTCTCAAATAAATAAAAAATAATTAATTGATATTTAAAAATATTTTCGTTATTCTAAAATATAACATACTTATTTTTACATTATTAAAAATAAAAGTAATTAAAAATTAATTTTTTGATTAATAGATTAAAATTTAATTATAAATTAAAATAAAAGTAATTAATAAATTAAAATTTAATTGGATTCGAAAAATTGAAATTTTAAAATTTGCGTTCTATAATAAGTTCAAACACTACAGTTCGAGTCAATTTTCAATTTATTTGTTTTTTTTTTTTTTTTTGCTTACCCAATATATTGGTATTATTAGTTGAAATGAGTGTATTTAAGAAAAATCATGTTACCATCTTAACATAAACAAGTAATCGTGCTAATCGTTTGGATTAAACAATGGCAAAAAAAAAACAATAAAGAACGACTAAATAATATCAAATTAAAATATAGAAATTAGATGTCAAATTTGATCACGAAAAGGGGACCAAAATAATATTTTGACCATGTTATATGATGGAACAATCAATCACGCATGCCACATGTCATGATCGATCTACAAAGGATAAGGTAATGTATGGAATAAAGATATCCACGTGGATTTGATGATGATTTATTGACCCACGTTTTTTTTATAATTATTGCTATATATTAATCAATTATTTTAGATTGTATATTATATAGATTTTTTATGAAGTTGATTTTTTAAGCTCAATTTATTTTATCCGTACAAATTTTAATTTAATTTAAAAATATAATATATTATCATACTAGATTAATTAACTGTTAGTAGTTATTATTTTTTATAATAAAAGAAATAACTGTATAAATCTAATAATTAAGAGAGTCTCCTTCTGTAATTGCAGCTCCTTCAATTGTTCAGGTGGTGCATGAACCATACATAATCGCCCATCTCTTGTTCTAGTTTGTTTCGGCATTCTCTCTCGTGATGCATGCGAATATGCGATCAACATCTTAAAACCCTAAATATTCTTTTTGGTGTATATAAAAGAATATTTTTTAATATACATATATTAAAGGTTTAAATATCACATTTCTCTACGTAATAGACTCAATTTATCACTTTTATCTTTATTATATTTTCTCATCTATTTAACTTTTAAAGTTGTTTAATTGCATTCCTAACTTAAAACCTTAATTTATAAACCCTAAGTTAGGGTTTATAGGTTTAGAGTTTATAGTTATGAGGTTATACTTTAGGGTTTATAATTTATAATTTAAGGTCTAAATCATAAACTCTAATTTAAGTTTATAATTTAAAGTTTTCAATTATGAGTAGAGTATAAAATGATGCAATTGAGTAGTTTTAATGACTAAATAGAAGTGAAAATACAATATGAACGAAAATAATAAATTGATTCCACTACAAAGACGAAATTACCCTTTTACCAATATTAAATAATTCTATGCATCAATTTGTTAGTTTGATTTGTCCTATTAAAAACCTTCATCATTAATATATTAAGTAATTTATCAAAAAAACATAATTTTATATACGGTTAATATATAATATGTATTCATAACATATACGTATACTAATCATACTAGTCAGCAGTTAAAAGCAACTTGCGGCAAAAATAAACGAGAAGAAAACGCAAATTTGTCTACAACTATCCTCCTCCCAAGTTTCATATATAAAACCAAGCCTTTCCACCTCTCTTAAATTCATATCCTTATCGCCGGAAAAATGTCCGCCGATGATCCAAAAACCCCACTTCTCCCCATTGACGATCGTGCCGAACCATCGTCGAGCTCACCCTTTTCTCTCAAATCCTTAGTCACACTCAAAACTTTGTATGTCCTGTTAGGCCCCATATTGTGTGCCATCATCTGTCTTTTTGTCAAGTTCGATGGCACAGTGAGTAGCCGCAGCATGTTGGCGGTTCTAGCCTGGGTGTTTTCCTGGTGGCTGACCGAGGCCGTGCCGATGCCGATCACCTCCATAGCACCTCTGTTCTTGTTCCCTCTCTTCGGAATATCTTCTGCCGATACTGTTGCACATTCTTATATGGACGATGTGATTACCCTTGTTCTGGGCAGTTTCATACTTGTTCTTGCTGTTGAACGTTACAATATTCATAGAAGATTGGCCTTAAATGTGAGTTTTTATTTTTTTTTAAATATCTTATTCATATTTAAATCTTTTAAGTTTGAACTATCAAATATGACGATAATCAATAACCAATAATTATTTAATTCATTTTTAAAAAAAAATTATAGATCACATCAAGATTCTGCGGGGAACCGGTGAATCCACCGCTGCTCCTACTCGGCATCTGCGCTACCACGTTCTTCGTCAGCATGTGGATGCACAACGTGGCGAGCGCCGTCATGATGATGCCGGTGGCCACTGGGATCCTACATCGTCTCCCGACGGGTCCCATCCAATCAACTCATGTCCGCAGCTTCTGTCGGGCAGTCATCCTCGGCGTCACCTACGCCGCACCCATCGGCGGGATGAGCACCCTCACCGGAACCGGCGTGAACTTGATATTGGCGGCCATGTATAAAGGCTCCTCACCGGAAGCCGATTCCATCGGTTTCAACACATGGTTCTTCTTCGGTTTTCCATTGGCCGTATCGATTTTCTTCGCCTTGTGGGCGATTCTCTGCTTGCTGTATTTACGCCGGGGATCGAGCCAAGCGCTCGCTCCATACTTGGATAGAGCGCATCTGAAGCGAGAATTGGACTTGTTAGGCCCGATGGCTTTTGCCGAGAAGATGGTTTTAGCAGTATTTGGAGTTAGTATTTATGGGATTTATTGGATACATAATCTTATCTATTTTAATGTTCAATCTTATAGTTTAAAATCTTAACCCCGAAACTTTTAACTAGATATAATTTATTTTCTCTAGTCATTGATTATCATGTTAATAATGTATTGACTTAATTACAGATGATGATAGCTTTGTGGATGACCAGAAGCATAACAGAAGACATTCCAGGCTGGGGAGCTCTCTTCCATGGCCGTGCAGGCGATGGAACCGTCAGTGTGAGTAATATGAACTTTGGGTTTAATTATGTTTCAGTCCCTGTACTATACATTTCAAGAATTTAGTCCTTGCACTTTGGTATATAATTTGGTTGTGATCAATTATAATTTTTAACCGTGTAGGTTCTCATGGCAACACTTTTGTTCATAATCCCAAACAAGAAGCAAAAGGGTGAGGCATTGATGGACTGGAATGAATGCAAGAAGCTACCGTGGGGCATTATTTTGTTACTAGGGGCCGGTTTTGCCATTGCCGACGGCGTCCAGTCGAGCGGACTCGCCAATGTTTTATCAGGAACTCTAGATTTCCTCGAAGCGGTTCCGTATTTAGCTATCGCCCCTGCGGTTTGTTTGGTTAGTGCCATAATCACCGAGTTCATAACATCGAACGATGCTACGGCGACCCTCGTGCTTCCACTTTTGATTCAAATGGCCAAAACAATGCACGTTCACCCATTGCTCCTTATGGTTCCTGGCGCAATCGGATCGCAACTCGCTTTCATGCTTCCGACCGCAACACCTTCTAACGTTGTCGGATTCATGACGGGGCATATAGATATTCCCAATATGGTGAAGACGGGGATACCGCTTAAGATCGCTGGCATCGTGATTTTGTCGATATTAATGCCTACACTTGGTACACTGATCATTCTTCATTATTCGTTCCTGTTAACTCCTTGATGAATTTGAACTACCTAGTAATTAGTCCATTTTTGTGATGGTGCAGGAACTTTTGTTTTCGGAACAAACCATGGAGTTCAATAGCTGCCGTGGAAAGATCGATGTATATTATTACGCAGCAACATTCGAAATCAATCACCCTTTTAACTATCCGAACGAAGGCTTCGTCCAATATGTTGCAATACCAAGTGTTGCAACAAAGTGATTAGTGATCACAATAGGTGGGGGGGGGGGGAGAATTCCCTTTTCTCTCTCATTTTGCTGTATATGTATTTCATTTATTTTTGTATTTTTTATAGGAAATGTGTTTTTATACGTTATTATACATTTTTATGGAAAAATCGGTAATTTTTACTATTTTCTTTATTTAATTTCATCATCGGTGATTTTTATACAATTTTTTTATTTAATTTCGTCATTGCTTATTTATTTGTTTGTTTTTATAGGATTTTATTTTCTATATTATAATTAATTATAGTTTATGAAACAACTATTGAAAGTTGAAACTAATGATAAAAGTTGATCGAATATATATTAATAATTTAACATAAAGGTAAATATAATATATATCGTTAAATTTAAATTAAATTATTCATCGTATAAAAATAAATTAAAATTAAACGAGGCTTCATCAGCCCCACCTAATTTTCGTTCAGCCCCCTTCTACCTACCGCTATCACTTGTCTCCTTCTATTAGGTTCTTAGTGGGCAACAGCCAACATGATTAGCAGATTTCACGTGCTTGGATGGCCATAAGAATAATTTTATTTTTGGATAAATTCTGCATTTATTACTTAAATTATTAATTTTAGTATATAAACTTTTATTTTTTTAAAACCATAATTAATCTTTAGTTTTTATTTCATTTTAGTATCTCACTGTTAAAAACTTAACGTGTTTAGTACCTGAACTATTAATTTTTGATTCTTTTTAGTACCTAAACATTAAATTTTGAATATGGAGACTAAAATGAAATAAAAACTAAACTTTAGGTGATTTTGAAAAAAATTGAAAGTTTAAGAATTAAAATGGATCAAAACTGATAGTTTAGTTATTAAATATAAATTTACCCTTTATTTTTTTAAATAAATTGAATTATTTTTAATTTAAATCGTCTCACGTTGAAATCATGTTAATATATCGTTTAACTTTTAATGAGTTGTCCGAAATGAGATGGCTGTCAGACAGGTGGATCAAACTAATGATGGCTGACTAATCCCTCGGTTCCCAATCCCATCGATCCACCCACCGAAGAGCCTTCAAGAGATCCTTCTAGCTCCAGTTGGACATGGTTACATGAAGTCCCAATCGCGGATGGTGAAGGGCCCAATCTAAACCATATTGAACCCATAGGCAGAGACCTAGCATTAAGAATCGAAGATAACCTTACTATAAGAATCGAAGATTGAATTGTTAAATTTCCGTCTACAAAATTACCTGTGCGGGAATATCTTTATCAGGTTGTTCTTCTCTCCTTCCCTCGGAGCCTCGGGGGGCATAATAACCGTATGCGATTCTAGCTTTTTCATGACAGAATAGACGCTGATCCTTGATAGAGCAATCATATTTACCCTTAATTAAGCAGTTCAACCTGAGGTGCTTGATAATCCATGTATATGCTCCAAATGCAGTTAGTGAAAGACGGGTGCTCTTCAATTGCTTATCTTCAATTATTGACTCTTGCAAGTCTCCAGTGCTAATTTGCCGGGACCTTAATACAGTTAGAGATGAATCAGAATGTTCGGGTGCCATCCCCCCCCCCCCCACATCCCTACTAAAATATCTTGAGGAATTTATCCAAGTCAACGGGCTAGTCGACCTACCTTTGTTAGGGGGTCCATTCACATGGTTTCGTGGTGGAGCCTCCATGTCAGCAAGAAGGCTTGACAAATTTCTTCTGTCAAAAAGCATCTCCAATCATTGCCACATCATCTTAAAAGAATATTGATTCTCAAGTGGCCTAAGGCCTTTCAAATGGTTTAACCATTGGGCCAATGGGAAGGATTATGCCAACCTGGTTATGGATACTAGTAAAGAGATGAGAGAAAAGGGTCGATAAACTTTTAAGAAGCATTAAAGTGGCCTCCAAACAGTGGGCTAGTAACTCGGAGTTTAAAGCTGCTGGTTCCATTTAAGAGATTGAAAGAAAATTTTAGTACTTAAATCTTCACTGTTATCTTTCGGACATAATAAGCAGATCATAGAAGAGATTGCCCAACACAAATCGACGTTGCGGAAAAAGTTGAGGATTGAAAAAAAGACCGGCTACAGAAGTCCAAACTCAAATGGTTCAAAGAGGGAGACAGGAACACGAGATTCTTCCATGCTTCCACGTTATCGACTCAATTCGAAACAAAAAATAGAATATACTCTCTCCAAATCAATAATTCTACTGTTTCGTATCATAAATTAATCGAAGCAACATTCTTGAATCAATTTCAAGAGCTGCATAATACGATCCACACCATTCCAGTTCTATGCTTTGAAGGCTCCATGAATTCTCTAAGCTCTTCGTCTGCAAATTCCCTCAAACTTCCTTTTACTTCGGAGGAGGTATGGACAGTTATAGCAAAATCGGATGGAAATCGAGCGCCAGGACCCGACGGTTTTAACCTCGATTTTCTCAAAAAGTTTTGGATCCACATTAAGGAATATGTGATAATTCTTTTTAGTTCTTTCTACAATGGAAAACTAGAAGACAAGTCTATTAACGATACAATCTTGACTCTAATCCCAAAGAAAGCGGATCCGTCCGGCATCGAAGACTACCAACCAATTTCACTTGTTGGCAACCTCTACAAAATACAAGCCCGTGTTTTATCCAACAGACTCCCGGCTTGATTGCACGAATTAATTGGGGAAAATCAGTTTGCATTTGTAGCGGGTAAACAAATCTTTGACGGCTCTCTAATAGCAAACGAGTTGATTAATGAGTTGAAACAAAAAAAGAAAGCTGCCATAGTCTTTAAAGCCGATTTCAAGAAAGCTTATGACACAATTGACTGAGCGTTCATTGACCTCATTCTATTTAAAATGGGCTTTTGCGAGAGGTGGAGGAAATGGATTAATCTCTGTGTTTCGACCGCTTCAATCTCTGTTCTGTTAAATGGATCGCCTTCTAAATATTTCTCCATCAAACGAAGGCTTAGGCAAGGTTGCCCTCTATCTCCGCTACTATTCAACCTTGTAAGTGAAGCCCTAGGCTCTCTTTTATATCGGGCCATTTCATCGGGATTATTTAAAGTTGTTACAATTGGAAAGAATGATCTCCGCATCTCGCATCTCCAATTTGCGAACGACCTCATTATCTTTGCGGAAGCAGAAGCTGGCTATGTTCAAAACATTAAGAGAATCCTTAGAACTTTCGAGTTAGCTTCGGGACTAAAGCTCAACCTTAGGAAAACCGCTTTATTTGGGATTAATGTTGAAGACAGCTATTTGGCAGATTGGGCAACGTCTATTAGATGCAATACCGATGTGTTTCCTACTACATACCTGGGTCTGCCCCTTGGTGCCTCCCGAAATTCTAGAGCCATTTGGGATCCAATTATCAATAAATTCAATAAGAGCCTCGATGGTTGGAAAGGCAGGATGCTCTCTTTGGCTTGTCGTATCACCCTAGTAAAGTCCACCTTAGCAAGTTTGTCGGTTTTCTCCATCTCTCTTTTCCAATTACCAGTTGAGGTGGCAAACTCACTTAACAAACTCATTGCCAAATTCATTTGGGGTCCGCTAATGGTAAAGGCATCCATTGGATCAATTGAGATCAATTATTCAAACCCAAAATTATATGGAGGATTGGGTCTTGTTGATCTTAAAGTAAAAAACCGGTCGTTGCATGCTTAGCAAATGGGTGTGGAGATTCGGGAAAGAACACAATTGTTTGTGGAGAAAGGTTATTGGAGAAAAATAAAACTACGACCAGTATGCATTGGTTCCGAATTCCATTCCAATTCGTAGAAGCTCTTGGATTTGGAGAAACATCACCCGACCTCTTTCTAATCCGGAAGACCACTACACCAAAAATATAAGGTTAGTACTCGCCGATGGGAAATCGATCGATTTTTGGTATGGCTGTTGGACCAAAAATATAAAGTTAGCACCCTAAAAGTTGCTTCCCCCCCGCATCTTTTCGCTGGCTATCTGAAGGCGGGACTATGCTGGAATTCGGTACCAAATCATGTGGCAAATGGCTATGGAATATTGAAATTCGTCGTTCCTTATTTGCGCATGGGAAGTGAATATCTGGGAGCAGTTTATGTCAATCTTGAACAGAGCTTCAGTTGCAAACATTCTTTCTGATTCCTCTGTGTGGATAGTTTCCTCAGATAAACGCTATTATCCAAAAGATCACTACGAGTCTCTTCATCGATTGATTTAGAAGTTGAACACATTTGGAAGTTTGTTTGGTCAAACCTTGTTCCCCCCATAGTTAAGTCTTTCGTCTGGAAAGCCATCTATGGTAGAATTCTCAATGAACTCATTAAGCGGGGCGTTAGTTTAGGCATAATCAATAGCTGCGTTTTCTGTCGCAACTCGCAAGTTTGAGGAATCTACATCCCATCTATTTTTTCATTGTGATCTATCCTGGAATGTGTGGGCTAGGTGGTGGAGGATTTGGAACATTCATTTCATGGTCTCGGCCAACTTTCGTTCTTTTATAGCTTTGTGGATTAATTCCCCGATCCCTCGTTCCTTCATGTCGATTTGGAAGCTAGCATTGTTTGGATTCATATGTTCAATCTGGTTGTGTAGAAATGAAACCTCCTTTAACAACAAAAAATTTTCTACAGAACAGGTGTTTGATATAGCGATGTTGAGAGTTAGTTTTGGGTGAAGAGCTAGTGGCCACTGGCAGTTGGTTCTGTCCTTGACTTTGTGCGTTGTCCTACATTAGCCGCTGAGTTCCCGATGAACTCTATGGTTATGGCTTGGTATAGTTTGTGCGGTTGCTAGCTCGAGAAGGTTCATGTCTTATTCCTGCTACTATTCAAAAAAGAGATTTTTCATGCAGTCCACCCTCCATTAGAATTGGCTTCGGTCAGGTTTGATGTCGTTTGTGGCTTTGGTTAGCATCAGCCTTCTCTACACAGCCTGCACAGAGAGGTCCAGAGAGATTCGTGCTAAAATAGCGGAATCTGTTTGCCCCTTCACAGAGGTACTCTCCTTCTATATTTAGAGTTTTTAAGAGCATGATGTAGATCCTTGTTTGGGTTTAGCTCTCTTTGTATTGTATCTTTGGTTTGTGTTGAATTCCCTAATTCAACAAGGGTTTAGGGTACCTAATTGTGTGGGTTGTAGTAGTGTGGACATGAACAACCATCTTATTCTTCTGTATTCGAAATTTGTTCCATATTTTTAATAATCAGCTGGGGTACTCTTTTCCCCCTATTAGGACTTAGAGAGGGTTTTAACGAGGTCCATTATTTTTTTTTAAAAAATAACTTTTAGAGCTTAAATTTGAGTTTATTGAATGATTTCAATAATAGAAAAGAGTATTGTTTTTTTAAGTTTTTAATTTGACCAACTTAATTTAAACTAAAATACTTTTAGTTTGACTTATCCAACAAATTTAGAGAGAGAGAGAGAATAGCTTAGTTCATCTTCTCCTTTAAGTTTCCCTAACTCCATTGATGAAAAAGAATAGAGAGGAAATACAAATTCATTCAAGTTTAGTTTATAAAAACAAAAATTTAGCTTAAAAATCTAAAGCCCGCATCTTGCTCTTTCAATTAACATCATTAATCCTAGGTTTTAAGTTGGTAAGAGAAAACATAAACCCTAAATTTAATATCAGAGTTCATATATGTTAATTCATCATATTGATTCTGATTTGTCATGTTTTGATTTGTCTTTCATTGGGTTTTTTACTTTAAAGATTAAGGGAATGTAGTGGAATCCTCCAAGGTTAAGGGAAAATCAAAACTAATCGAGTAACAGTTAATTCAAGAAATATGATAAGTTCATATTAGGTAAGTTCAGAACGAGTGAGTCAAATTCGAGTCCATCAATACATTTTTATGTATGTGTTGTATGATATCTTTTGATGTAGAAAAATCATATATAAATTGTTTAATTTGCGACTTTAGCTATAAGTCGATAATTCAATTATAAATTGAAGTGCTAAGGTATATTTAATGTGATTCGATATTCTATGATAATTGGTTGTTTTTTAGCATGATAATTTTTGTGTTTGATTTAAAAATGTGATAGAATTAAACGTGATTATTTCCCATGTTCAAAGTACAAGCTCAAGCTTAATGCTTCGTTTGATATTGTTAATAAGTTAGATGCTTATTTGATAATATAAATGGTAAATTTTATACTCAGTAATGTATTAAAATGAGTTATTGTTCTGGGTATTATTGTAAAGTTTATAGCGTTTGTGTACGAGTTATTTAAAAACTTTGGTCTTGACTAGATAGATAGATGATTACTATATATGTACCATATCGATACAGGATGAAAAAGGTGACATTCGAGTATCCATATATTGCTAATAAACTAATCAAGCTAAACTTAATGAATTGTAAAAAGAATGCTTTGCCTTTATGTGTAAGAGTAGATGTCATGTCTTTCTACGAATGAATCAAAATTTATATTCTATACAGTTTAAGAATTTCGAAACTTCACACCAAATCTTGATTCTCATAGGGCGGGTTTTGAAATTTACTTACAAGTTTCAAAACTCAAAGATCTAATTTGGCTGAATTACATTCTTTACTCTTTTTGGATAAAATGTAATGTCATGGTGTTCATATATTTGGCCCCGAAATGAGAGTTTGATAATTGTTTAGTTAATTGATACTTGGATATAGATCCAATTAGATTTTGATCAAGTTCTAACAAGTAAATATGTCATTCTTATTTTGATTTACGACTAAGTTAGGTTATTGGTATCAAAGTTAAATTTAGCCGATCCTAAGATTAAATTGAAGTCTATAATTTGTTCCGAGTCGGTACATACCATATAAAAAATTATATTTGTCATTCGTTAATTGACTTGCTGCTAATGCGCAAATTCTTTTTATATAACTTATAAAAGATGTGTGACAAATCGATCGATTATGCGAACCTCAAATCAATGACAATTCGATTGATTTTGTGATTATGTTAGACCCTTTAAAAAAAAAGGGGGGGCCGAGTATAGCCACTTGTGTCTGATTCAAGATCTAGATAAATCCAACTTATCAAATTTGGTAGGTAATGAATCCACTTTTTACCACAAATTGCAGTCCAAGATATCCACACCAACAGATCATAATCTAACGGCTCCGCTGAATTCTTGTAGCTGAGTTCCACTTTTGAGCTTCGCCGCATTTCTAAACAGCCCAGGCCACGTGGCGACACTGTTATTTCAATCCACTTCAACGCTAAAACCCGCGTGCTACGTTGATCTATAAATAGAATTCACTCCCATTTCAGACCCCAAGACCTAAAATAAAAGAAAATCCCCCAAAACTCACGCAATGCGGCGAAATTTACGTTTCTTGATCTTCTTCCTTTCCCTCGTCTTCCTTCCTCTCCTTTTCTCCGACGCCAGAAAGGCGAATCTCCCTGGCGGATGGTCACCGATCGAGGACATCACGGATCCGCACGTGACGGAGATCGCCAAGTTCGCCGTCAGCGAGTACAACAAGCACTCGAAGACGAGTTTGGAGTTGGAGAAGGTGGTGAAAGGCGAGAGTCAGGTGGTCTCAGGCATGAATTACCGGCTGGTTTTGAAGGCGAAGGATGGAACGGCCGTGAAGACGTATCAGGCCGTCGTGTGGGAGAAGGAGTGGCAGAATTTCAAGAGTCTTACCTCCTTTAATCTCGTCAAGGGTTAGATTTGATTGTGATTATAATAATAATAATATGTGTTTATGTATGGTCATCGTGTTGTTTTAGATCCAACTTTGATGTTTACTTAACTGATTGGAGAATAAACACTTGGCTCGTGTACATTTTATGTGTGTACTTTTATAGTGTTATTACTAGGTCCATTGCTCAAACCCCGAGCCAAGAGGTCGATATAGGTTACTAAGGGAGTTCCCGATCATATTCAAGTTGTGGCCTAGAAGATATCAGAGGACGTTGTCATGACTAGGGTTGAGGAAAACAACCCAATGGAGAAGGTGGATAGTTCGAAGCGTCAACGAAACTCTCCATCGTTCAGGAACTAACATTTGGAAAATAAACACTTGGCTCGTGTACATTTTATGTGTGTTCTTTTATAGTGTTATTACTAGGTCCATTTTATGCGTTTTTATGTTTGTTTAATTGCAAATTAGATGCGAGTACAAGTAATCAAGTGTTGATTAGCTAGAACTAACATTTAAAGCAAGTGATAAATCACAATTAAGGACCAACTCTTATATAAAATCACAATTAAGGACCAACTCTTATTTGATTAACTCTTATTTGATTGAGTAACAAGAGGTTCGATGCCCCCTTGCTTTCACATTTTGTAAGGGAAAGTTAAAGAAGAATTACAGCTTTTGTATAAGGCAATGCAAACGAGGCCGGACCATGTCTTTGTTGTTCAATCAAATCTCCGAGGTTCCTCATCTATATGCTCCGACTGGGCAGCCGCAACATAGTCCAGCAGTCCTTCGCCGGCTTTTTCACCGTGATCTTCAGTCGTTAACTGCAAAACACCACCGAAAACCACAATCACCAACAACACGGTCGTAGAAGCAAAAACAGGCCAAAAGTAGGCCAGAACGGTGAGCAGACTCGGGGCCGCATACGATAGAATGGCGACGATCGACGAGACGAGAATCGTTACGATGAAATGATACCTGTATTGGTTCAGCTTTTGTTGGATGTCCATTGGCTTCATTGCTATAAGCAATAAGAAATCAAACAAGGGGAATTGTATGCGAGCATATGATGTCTGTGGAATATATTGAGATTGTAGAAAATGATGGTATTGACTATCGAGACTTGGAGACTTGTTTTCTTGGAGAGATTCTTCTTCTTTTTTTAGTTACACGATTTAATTTGGTTTTACTCCTTTTACTATGATAAAATTTTGGATTCAATCATTATATTTTTATAATATTTTTAGCAGATCCAAATTGATAACATCTTTAGATTATGTTGTTAAAGTGATGACCAGGGATGGATCAAGAGAGACAGGTGAGAGCAATGGACCTAGTACTAACACTATAAAAGCACACACCAAATTATATTAAATTAAATGTATATTCTTTAGTTTCGTTTCCATCAAGAAAACTACAGAAGGGTTAACGTCCTTCGGCAAATGTCAAAGACGCTGAACTGCCCGGGGTTTCCTCAAACCCCAGACGTTCTAACTTATGAGTTTCATTGCGATAGACCGACTTGGTTCTGTAGGCCTGCCACTGATACAAAATGCTTTCCACTGGGAACCATAACCTCACCACCAGCACTGAACGATGGAGAGTTTCGTTGACGCTTCGAACTATCCACCTTCTCCATTGGGTTGTTTTCCTCAACCCTAGTCATGACAACGTCCTCTGATATCTTCTAGGCCACAACTTGAATATTCTCGGGAACTCCCATAGTAACCTATATCGACCTCTTGTCTCTAGCAAAAATTGCAGTACCTTGCTCGAACCAACCACTACTGTGGCCTTCCCCACTTCCTCCTCTTTCAATCAGGGGCTCTTCGTAATTCCCCTCAGTCTCGGAAGAGATGACACATCCCACTGTGGAACGTAATCTTTTTTATCCTGAAGAATACGAAGTGTGCAAAAACCTTCGCCATGCCCTAACTTGCCACACAAGAAACACAATAGTCATAATTTCTCATATCGCAACAAAGCATATACCTGTTTACCTCCTAGCAACGCAAATTCCTTCTTGCGTTTGAGAGGGAGCATGATGTCAATTCTAACCCGAACACGAACGCAAACCTTATAACCCAACGTGATGGTCGCAGCATCGTATTTGATAAATTTTCCAATACAATTTCCTAACTGAGTAGTCACCCTTTCAGACACAAACCCCATCGGCAAATCCTCAATCTGAACCCAGAAGTCCACCATTTGGAAAGGGACTAGTTTCGGATCCTCTCCCTCCAGCAGTCTATGTAGAACAAGGAGATGTCTACTGAAATACCAAGAACTTTCCAAATCAATTCGCTCCACATCAACCTCGTGATAAAGGTTAAACAAGTGTATGCCTTCTCCCAATTCAGTAATAGAAATCCCACCTATAGAGTGTCAAACGTTTACCAACGTGGTCCGCATAATCTGAAAATTAATCATGTTTGATGTTTGAAAGAGACCCAGCAGGCAATTTTCAAAAGAGATACGGGTGTCCCCCTCATTAGCAACCAGCGATAGAACCGCTTCCTCCTCCTCTTCTAAATGTAAATCCTCCAATTTCTCCACAATATCACCCATGAAGCAATACAAAACCAGAAACGGCACAAATAACCGCCAAATCAAATAAAATAAACAAAACTAAAATGGCAAAACCCTAAGCATGCCACCAAAGACAGAGGGAAAAGGCAAAACCTTAGGAAAAAGGGAAAACCCCTATTCTCCTCATTAAATGACTTAAATAAGTGTAGAACTAAATAATTTTATATAATAATTATCTTATCTTTATATTAATCGGTGTTTTTTATTGTTGCTATTTTTAAATTTTATATATAGAGTAGGGAAGGACTTCTATCCATCAAGCTCTAGCAGTTGTCCTGGTTTTGCGCCTGTAGGGTACAAATAATACGATCTTAATTACTACAAATGATGGGCAAATCCCCTCATATTTCTGTCTTACACCATAAATGTCTGCATTATTGTTGAAGCACACATCAGTTAACACACAAAGCTGCGTGTTTTATCATATTTGTCTTCTTTTGTTCATTTTTTAATAAGGCTATAATAATATATTTTATTAGTTATGTTGATAATTATACAAAATACTACTTGAACAACTTGATATAATGATTATATTTTTTTAAAAAATTCTTTACTTATAAATAAAAAAAATTAAACGTTTAAATATATTTGATGTAATATTTTTATATATTAAATTAACAATAATATTAAAAACTAACTACAATCGATAAAATTAATTATATATATATAAAAGGACGGATGCAAGATTTTATGTAAGGATGAACTTGAATTTATAAATTTTTCAGGGAATGATGTCCCCGTCTAGATTCATCCTTATATATATAATTCTTTTTTCTTAGTCTAAGTTGATTATATACATGTTAATTACTGAAGTAATTTGTTTTGTAGTGTTTGAAACTTAGCAGGGAAGTGTATGAGATAGGCATCAATGGTTGACTATTGTTTATATTAATAATAAAATGGTATCAGTAGCTATACAAACTAGAAAGTTTTTTAGGGTGTGTTTGGTTCACGGAATGTAAGATTACTAATGGGAATAAAAGATTACTATAGAATAGGATTACTGGGAATGTTGTATTTTGTGTTCGGTTGTTTTAGTAGGAATGTAAGATTACCGTGTTTGGTTAAAGGAATAAAAGATTATTGGAATGTATATTTTACCAAATTGTCCTTATTATATATTTGTTTTTTAACAAGTTGAATTCTTTTATAATATTACTATAATTAATTTATATATTTTCTTTAAAAAAAATTAAATTCATAAAATTTATATATATTTTTTTTACAAAATTGAAAAGATAAATAGGTTTAATGAAAGGGTAAAATTTTATTTTAACTCCTGAATTTCATATAAAATTATAATTATGGACTTTTTTGTAAATCTAAAATAGTTTAAGGATAAATTTGTAATTTAAACTTCGTAGATTTTATTATTATTCAACGACTGAAGAAGGATAATTTTGAAGAAAAAAATTTAAAGGCATTTTAGTCCAAAACATCGGTAATCCAACAATACCTAAGGGAATGGAGATAATCACATTCCAGGTAATATATCCCAAAAAATCACTGTTGGTAATAAAAGATTATCGGGAATAAGATTATCGGCCAACCAAATGAGGGAATGTGGATTCCATTCCCCCGGTAATAGGATATTACGTGAACCAAACAGGGCCTTATAGGAATTCTAGACTTCTAGAGGTATGTTTATAATAAAATTATATTTGTGATAAAATTGTATTTTAATCCCTTAAAATGATAAAATTACGATTTAATTCTTATAAAATTATAAATTTGTAAATTAATACAACGATACATTTTTATTTTGAGTTGTATTAAAACTGTACTTAAATTTCAGTCTACAAAATTTCTCTAACTTCATCAAACTAGAGCAACCTTCATTAGTTCATTTGATTCGGATCTCCATCACAAAATAGAAAATCCAGCATGGGCCTATACAAACCTTTCTTCTGTATGTGTGCTTCTATCCAAAGGATAAAGTTTGGGCTGATCTCTTCTTCGCTTCTACATCGTACTAGGGATGGACATGAGGTAAAACGGGTCGAATGTTCGGCTGTCTCGTCTCAACTATGATTCAAAAACTAAGCTTCGTATCCATCTCTACCTTGTTTCTTTTATGGTGTTTCATCTGTCTTGAATTTTAGGGTAAAAATTTCTTTCGATTTAATTTTTTAAAAAAAATTAAAAAATATAAATATTCAAAAAAAAATTAAATTTTCTTATATTTTCTCACTTAATCTCAAAATATTTTAATAAAGTAATTCATATAAGAAACAAAACAATCTGAAATCAGAACTCTAAAAATTTAAAAAACCAAAAAAATAGAGAACATTTAAAAAATAAATTACAACAAATAGGTAAAAATAATAAAAATATAAAATTTAAATCAGACAATATGAAAAGGGGGGAACATAAAATAGGAATGGAGGAAAGACGGAAATAATACAATTTTTGAAGGAAAACAACAACAGAAAAATGAAATAAATATAAAATGAAATGAAATCTTAAAACATATAATGATAATTTTATAATATTTTAAAAAAAATAGTATACCTAAAACTGATCCAGTCTTGATCCCTATATTTAAAAAAATTGTTTAAACCCGTTTCAAATTTATTTTTTAAAACCAGTCTTATAAAATCAAATCAAATCAAAGTATTTAAATTCTTTTAACCTATCTCTGACCAAAAAATTACAATTACTTGGTCCATTTGTGATGGACTTTGTTTCAAAGTTTACATATGAAAAACACCATAGTCTTTTATTAAAAAGACCGTATCATTTGCATGAATCAAGTGACCTAAGTGATTAAAGGATTTATTGCTATATTTTAAGGTCTCAAACTCGAGCTTATAGAGAATGAAACTTTATACTTAACATCTCAAAATTTTCAAATTTCAATTAATTTAATCTTTTGAGATAAATAACTTTTAATCTTTGAATTTAATAATTTTTTAATTTAAAATAGTTAATCAACTTAAATATTTAATCCAAAGTTGTCAAGTTTAAAGACCTGTGTGAGAAAAAAACATGGATTAAAATATAAAAAATATTAAGTTTAAAGATGAGAAATTATATTTTTGGGCCAATCAATTTTGGTATAAATGATTGTGATTTAGGAATTTGAGCTTGTAAAATCAAGTTCTAATCCTACTAATTTTACTCTTGGTGGGCAATCTGTAATTTCCTATGTAAATCTCAATTGAGTCTTAGGTATACCTTGACTATGGACTAGAGTCACCCCTTACCTATATTTTATTGTATCAAAAAAAGTATTATATTTTTAGGTAAAACACACAAATGATCTCTTATTATAGGACAATGTTTTTTTTTAAAAAAATTCGACTATTAAATGTTACAAAACGATTACTTGACTATTAAAAATTGGCTGTCGTATGAGATAGATGTTAACATGTTGATTGAGATATGATATAATCATATTTCAATAATTTCAACAAATATCGTTATTGCTCTAAAACACTAACTCGACGACATAATATTTCAAGTACTAGCTCGATGACGTAATGCAAGCGGAGACTCAATACACAAAATATAGCTCAAACAATTTTGGGATCATATTTTATTATATCTCATTCAACAGGTTAATGTCCAATTCAAACAACTGTCAATTTTTTAATAGGAACAACGAGTTTAGAATATATTAATAGTCGGATGATCATTTTGTAACTTTAATAATTAAAAAACTCAACAGAATAATGTCCTATAGTTAGAGTTTATTTGCGTATTTTTCTATGTATTTTTTTAATGAGAAGCATAGTGAAGGAAGCTGTTGGATTTGCTTTCACTTTAATCTTGGAATTTATTCGAAAATTAAAGCCAAAACCGAGCATAAAGGAGCTGGATTTTGAGATAAAATTACATAAATGGAGTCACTGGCACTGCTGCCGACACCAAATCTCTTCGGTAGGTTTGGTAAAAGCTTCAATTTTTAACAAAGCTGGCCGAGAGTGGTTTGGAAGTTGCTATCCTAACCCTCCTCTCAAACCCCACCTCTTTACGTCGACAATTCTAAGACGCACATCTAGATTTATTAATCGGTGGATCAAATTAATTTTAAGTCATAGCAATCTATAATTTATTAATTTATTTTTTTATATATTTATATGAGTTTGGATTTTCTAATCTAATAAGATTAGATTTAAGGAAGAACACAAAATTTTATATTGACGTGATAAATTTATAAGATTTTAAAAGATCAAAATAAATTATTAAAAAAATTTAAAAAATTTATAATATATGAGTTTAAAATTTTAATAAGTGACTGTTTGAAACGTCCTTCAATCCCCTGGTTAGATCCAATGTGTACCATATATTATGTATGGTGTTCAGAGGAGTGGCTTAGAAGTCGCTGTCCTGACACTCTTAAGAAGACCGAGCTGTTTTCATCAAGAATTCAGGGTTCCAGTTATTTGCTTAGGGGACGCCAAAATTTTAATTCGAAACACGCACGTCATACTATAAATTGTTGATAAGATTGGTTATTGTAGCTACAAGATTTAATTCAATTATGAGTGAGATTATAAGTTAATTGAACTTGATTTGATTAAAATTCAGTTAACATTTATATCAAATGGATTTAATTTGAAAAGTTACGAGTAACTCGAAAAATAATATTAAATTTTGATTCTTTTGAATTAAATTATCAATAATACGTTGTCTTTTAATTAAAATATGTAATATAAGATTTTCATGTACTTAAAGTTCATATTCGAGTTCGAGTATAAGCTTGAATCGAGATCGAGTTCGAACTTCAATTAAGCTAAGTTTTAGAATGCTTTAAATTCAATTGAGCTATGAAATCTTGATCGATCGACGGCGAACAGACGTTTTATACCCCGTGAATCTTAGGATGAAAATCTCGATTTCGATTGCTAATCGGTGGCAACTACGGCGGTGTATGACTAGGATGATCGCAAGGGCTACGTCGACAGTGCCGTAAAGGGCGATTAGGGTTAGGGTTAAGATTCGAGGATTTTAAGAATTTTGGGTTGTTTTGTAATTTAAAAGAAATTAGGATTTTTTATAAACATAATAATAATTTTTAATATTAAAAAAATAATTACTAGATTGTGACACATGTCACTTAACGAATGATGACACATATCACTTAACGAAAAAAATTAATGTCGCTGAAGGTCCAAACACCTAAAGTGGATACGTTTGTAACGTTAGATATCGAGATCATTCAAAAAAAATTAAACACTTATACGTGAAAATCATTATAGTTTGTACACTTATTTTATATTTAAAGTTTTGAAATTCTATTTTCAAATGGTTAATAATTAATGTCAATCTTATGAAAATATCACCTTTTTCCCTAATCATGTAGGTGAGCACAAGTAAAAACTTTAAATTCATAAAGTAGATACAGTTGGCATTAGCATTGGATTGACAATATGAATGGTTTAGATTCAAAGCAACTTGTTTCCTCTTACGTTTATAAATGTAGAATTGAAGATTAAGAGGCTCACATCCCTTTTATTCTTGCCCAAATATTCAATATCCTAACGTATGTCTTCGTCCCATTTTATTTTATATGGAACTCTACAAATTCGGATAACCATATGAATTTTATTTGAATATAACCATATGAATTTTAATCATATCTAAAATCTAGTTAAATTATAACTCTATATAAATTTAATTTTGTTAAATACTATTCTTTTTCAGAACCCATTGTATGATCTCAGTGGTTAAAGAGAGTTTTATTATCGCATAAAATTCTATGTTTGAATAGTTACATTTGTAAGGTGAGTGTATATTATCACTAATTAAGAAAAATTATGATTATATACTATTTTATCTTGTAATCAATTCAATCTATTCAAAAAAATAATATTATTTTTCATCCATAAAATTTAAACTCAAAACTTTACCAAAACAACCTATTAAGAATTTTCAAAATTAAATTAAAATTATGAATGGAAGAGGACCCATTTATATTGTATAACTCATTTATTCTATATGAAAAATACAGTTATTAAATACCTTATAATGAATAGTTATATTAAAATTTTGTGTATCAGTGCTATTTTTATGTCATTTTTTATTGTTAATTATATTTTATTTTTTGAATTAAAATTATGACTCCGTCTAGTATTTTTCTAATTCTTAGAAAAGCTTATTTAAATCTCACTTATTCATTTTAATTCATCTAATGTTTGTATTTCCGAGTAAAATTAATAAATTTGACATAAATATAGGTGAATTCTATTCACTAATATGAATTAAGCACCATATAATCTTATTGTGAAAAGAGTGCATATCTTAACCACAAAAATAAACGTGAAACAAAAGTCGCAGTCCATTTTGTTAAAATATTCTTAGGGGTTTAATCATCAACGTGTAGAATTGAAACAATTCCCCAACTTCATTTTTGGTGCTAAAATGAGGCGCCCGCCATCCTATTAGTCAACGACAAGGACAACAACAAAAGTAAACCTTCAAATCATTGGTGATGGAATAACATGAAAATAAATTAAGATATGGTAGTAAATACATGATTGTCAGTATTCTATTGGTATTAAATTCGAACCCACAAATATTATTTCGATGGTAAATTATTGCTAAGTAATTTAAATTATGATTTAGGGGATCAATCATATAAATAATTTTTGTAATATCTGATTTAAATAATTAATTAAATAAAAATACAGTGATACATACTAAAGTAGTGTATGCAAGTGGACGTCGTAGCCTTCAAGCTCTACAATCCATTCACCATTTAAACTCACGGTGACCATTATGAATATAATAATAATGAAGTTGCTTAGCTGGGGCTTTGAGAGTGGAAGATCTAGAATTGCTTACTTACACGGAAATTCAACTTATTATTTGTGAAGAATCAACATCGTATGCATTACCACTTGAAAATAACTACTCATGAACCAACTTGCAAAAACACCTTACTATTACCAATATAATCCCCTCAGCTAAAATATCGTAGACACTTATTTTCGTTCGAATTTTTTTTTAATATAATATAGTTTTTGATTTTTTTTGAAACATACAGTTTTTAAAAATCAGTTTTTAAAAAATATATATAATATATAGTTTTTGAAAATATTTTGAAATATATATATAATATAGTTTTTGAAAACATTTTGAAAATATATATATAATATATAGTTTTTGATTTTTTTTGAAAATATATATAAAATATAGTTTTGAAAACATTTTTAAAAAATATATATAATATATAGTTTTAAAATATTTTTGAAAATATATATATTATATATATATATATATATATATATATATATATTTATTTTTTATATGTTTTATTTTATTTTATTTTGGTCCAGGTCCAAGTCCAAGGTCTAGAAACAGGGCCCAATCGGGTAGCCTGACCCAACAGACTCGTTTCAACCAAAAGGAAATTAGGGTTTCGTCTTAATCAGTGGCGCCGCACATATGGCGCATGGAAGCCACGAGCGAGGCGTGCAGAATCGGAGGTCAACAACCGAATGCCCGGGACTGAACCATCTCGGGGTTTCTGGTCAACCCACAATCGCATGAACGGCCGAACGACCCGATAATAACGGGAACAACCCGTTGAGGGTGGAAACATCGAACACTGGTGGTGGGGTATAAATACCCCCCACTAAATATGTCAAACGGGGACAATCATATAGCAACCAAACACAACAGAAATAACGAAAAAAACGATGCGTTTAACAAGCAACAACAACAAGCCAACAAAGAAAACAAGGCAAGCAAAGTAAAACATTCGAAAGTAAAAATCACAAAAATATATTCGACGACGGAATCGCACGGAAGGAAGCATGGTGGGAAAAGTCAAAGGTCGTCGAAAAAGCGAAAAGACTCGCTGGAATGGTAAAAAAAACTGAACGTTTTTTTGTAGATCTACGTTGATTTGACACTTTGTTGAATAATCGGGCTATGGGATGGTGTTTAGGATGTCAGGATGAGTATTTTAGGGAAGTTTGGTTTTTTTCGACCTCCGCTCGGACGGCGGGTGGCCATCGGATGGTGGCCGCCGGCCACTTGGCCAGATGGGGCTAGGGTTAAGAGTATTTTGATAGGTTTTTTGTTTTTTTTTTTGTGAATGGATAAAATGATATTTTTTTTTTGGTTTTAGGGCTATTTATAGTAGAGAGAATTGTGTGTAATTAATAAATAATTAAATTATTTCTGCAGTCCCTCATATTTTGATGTGTAATTCATTTTGGTCACCTGTTGCAATTTTGTCTCTGAATTTTCAATTTATGCAATTTAATCCCTTTTTTCATTTCGTATATTTTGCAAATTGGTCCCCTAACTTTCTTTTTTTCTCTTGCAACCTATTTTTAGCATCAATTTGGTCTGTAAATTTTAATTCGTCCCTATTTGATCCTTTAATATTATTTATTTATTTGTTTCAAAATTAAAAATATTATTGTTTTTTCCTAAATGTTTTTTTCTTTCTTTCCTTTTTTTTATTTGAAAATTAACAATATTTTTACTCTTTTTATTATTTTATTTATTTCCTTTAAATTTTATTTTCTTCATTTTTTTCTTTTCATTATTTTTTCTTTAAACTTGATTTTATATATATTTTTTAATTTTTTCATATATTTTTTTTCAATCTAACATTCTTTTTGCCTTTTTTTAGAGGAATTTGAATCAATCAAATGTAAGTAACTTGAATCGAGTTTTTTAAATTTCAATTTTCGCAATTAAGACAACCGACAAATTAAATAGTACCGAGAGAGCAGTTCAAGTGTGTTAATCATTCCTTGACTATAACCGACTCCCGAATCCGATATATTTATGGTAAAACACAGATTAGGTAAGATGGTGTCCGATCAACCTAAATATTTTTTAAATGATCGGTGGTGGCTCTAACGTATTCTATTTAAGTCGAAGCCCAATTCCGGGCCCACCCGAAAGACAGTTGTGACAAATATATATATGGTTGCGAGTTTTTTTTCACTATAGCCATACACATATTACCAATTACCACCAACTTAATTTGTATACAATAGAGGTGATTCTCGCGTGCGACAACTTAATATAAGGTTAAAAATAGTGATTTTGGGACTCAATTGAAAATATTATAAAAATCACAATATTTTAGGTTATGTTTAATCTAAAATGTTACAGTCTTCTTAAAATTTTGTTGAACTAAAAATAATACATTTTTCATAACATTTTAGGTTTAACAAAAATATCAGAAAGAATATATCATTTTTAGTTGTGTCCAACATAAAATATTATAATTTTTATCATATTTTTTGGTTGCGTCCAAAGATTGTCATTTCTTAGCATTTAACTCGATTGCATTCCCTTAAACATTCTCATAGAAGAGAGTCACAAACAATATGAAAATTGTTGAAACTAACGGGGTTGGTTGGTTGGAGGTGGTTGTTGTGGCCGTTCACATCACTTAGAAGCGTAAAGAGCCATTGAGATTGCTTGATAATGAAGTTATTTACACTTAGATGGAACGAGGGAAGGGCGACCAGGAGTAATTATTCTTTGAAAATAATAAATTTTTATAAATTTTAGATTTTTTTTTAATTTTTAACTAAAAAAATCTACTTTTTTATAATTCTAAAAAATCGTCTCGTAACTTAAAATTGTTTACGTATAATCCTATTGACACCGCTTTAAGAGTGTAAGGATTAGAGGAAAACAAGTATAGTAAGGGCATAACATATGGCCTTTGCCTCGTCTTCGGTCTTCTCATTTGACGGGTATTTATAGAGGAAGGGTGAAATTCTAGCAAGTCATTGTTCTTAATGACTCTATCCATAAGGATGATATCAGAGAGACAAACCCTCCTTTTCTGACAAGACATGAAAGAGTTAACATGAAATTATCAATGAGTGATGGACTTAAATATTTTAGATTGAATACTTTTTGAATTTCTCTCAATTTTAAATTTGGGGAAACTAATTTTTTAAAATATTTTTATGAATTTTTACAGAATATCTAAATACAAAATTAATTCATATTCCAACTTCAAACTCTATTGACTCCAATTATAACAATATTACAATTACAAGCCAAAACATAAAACAAATATTTAATTAAAATGTACATTCGTGTGAATATAAATCTATTTTTTAATCATATATGGTACGAATAATTTTTTTCTTTTTTATTATAGAGAAATTAAAATAAATTTCTAAATAAAGTGAAGGATTAAAATATTTTTTATAGTTAAAAAGTAAAACAAACTTTTTTAATTAAACTTGACCTTAATCTTAATTTCAAACTAAAAAGTGATCTGACCCTCGTGTTCAAATCCGCATAAAGGGATTTACAAGTCTGCGCAGCCATCATGAATCTCACAAAGTAACCGGAGTAATAAAATAGGGTAAACTAATTATTTGGTATTCTACTTATTTTTATATTTCTGTAAAATTATATCTAATATTACATTTTCTTTCTATTTTGATCACTAGATGTTAAAAAAATTAGCATAGACGGTGATCTATGACGTGGGTTATGGGTTTGAATTCTTCAATTCAAATTGGATTGGTCGAATAATGAAGGTTTGAGTTGATGATGATTGGGTAGAATGATGGTTGCATAGGCTGTATCACCATATATGTTAAGTAAACTGACAAAATTAACGATAATTGATCAAAGTAGAAATAAAACGTAATGTAAGGTTCAATTTTACCAAAAAGATAGGGATACTAAAATTGAAGCACAATAATATTTGGAGTACCAAATTGATGGTTTACACAATAAAATAAAATAGAAAAACATTACTCTATGAATTAATAAGTAAAAGGTTAAACTTAACCATTAACTCTTATTCTATGTATAAATTATGAATTCCGTCCATATAATTTAATTTAATTGCTTTACTGCTATATTGATCATAATCAAAATTTTAAAATTTAATAGGTAAAAGAGTAAAAACATCAAATTGAAGTATAAATATTAAATATAGAATTTATATACAATAAAAGTGTTAAATAAATAATTTATACATAGTATAAGTACTAATAAAGGAATTTACCCAAGTAAAGAGACGGATTAGGCATTATTAGACATGAATCAATTTGTTATTAGCTTTAATCTTTTACTTTTATTTTCCCAATTCACATCATATTTCAATTTTTTAAGGTTGATTTGAACTCAGAACTTAAATTACAAAATAATTGATCAGACATCTATCAGAATCATCAGCTGCAAATGCTTTCTTCTTCGTCAAATACGCGTTATGATGGTATCACTTCAATTTTATAATATTTAAATTTTCATTTTTTTAAAAAAAAATAGAAACTCCATTATATTGTATTTTTAGTTACTCTTCCGATTCTTAAGGTTTCTTCTTGGTTAACTTGGATCGATCCGAATGACAGTTTTTGTTAATGAGTGTCCCAGCGAGAATTTTTTACATTCACAAAGACTTGAACTCGATATCTGCTTAAACAAAATCAAACTACTTATCATTTGAATTAATATATTATTATAATTTTAATTTATAACTAATTATTCTATAGACAAAAAATATTATTGCATGTTGATTAAGATAGATTGTTAAAATTTGTCAATATTATTATTCAAATTTATAAATTACAAATCTATGTTAGTATTATTCTATTGTTTTAATTAAAATTGATTTGTCGGTAAGCATGATGTTTGTCGGATCGACAAATAGGACAACTTATTACATAAAATAAGATTACAAAAATTGGTATTTATAAAGAAAGTTTAATAAAACTTTCAATCACTCTTATTATTATAAATTATATGAAAATTTATAATAGTTATATGTATCAATTAAATTAAATGCGATTTATCAATGCTAAGGGCAAGGGCGATCTTTTCGATTTTAATGATTGTATACTAAATAAGAGTAGTTAGGTTAGGGTGCTAAACAACTCAGCATTCCATGTCATGTTACATAATTAAGGGACAACCATGTAATAATATATAACATTAAATCATAAATGATACAAAAATCAAAATCCTTTTCATGAGTAAAATTAAATTATGTTTTCTATATTTTAAAAAAATAAAATATAAATGGATTAAACATTTATTGTCATATTTTTATCATACTTATAAAAATTATTTTAAAGATACTAATTCACACACACACACATATATATATATATATATATATATATATATATATATAATATATATATATATATATATATATATATATATATATATATATGCAAAACCCAAAGTAGTAGGTTTAAGATATTTGAGTGGGATTGGGTGAAATTAGATGTATAAACGGCTCTTAATTTGTAATGTTGATTGACTAATGGCTACCCAATCTTAAAGTTTTGTTTTATAGGTTGAAGGAGACAAAATTGCTACCACTTAAATTTGGCTCTGCTCGAGGCTTGGGGGACCATATATCAAAGCATCTTGGTGAGGAATATTGTTTCATTTTAAAAAAAATTTGGGATCACACAATTTAATTTAATTAATTAATGAAACTATAATTCGTTTATTAATTTTATTGATAAAAATTTGTTTGTTTAAGAATATTCGATTTTAAAAGTTGTATATACAAGATATATATATTGTTAATGATTAAAAAAAAATATAAACAAATACTATTTTGTACCTCATAGACTTCATCACATCGAATCTAGTAGTACTTCATCAACAATTGATCTTCACACATATTTCTCCTCTAATCAACGACACTAAAAGCCCGCATTTGTTGAGCATAAACCTCAAGTAAACTACAATACATAAATAAATGTAGACAATATTCTTCACAGATCCACATAACCTAACAAAACAAAATCCAAGGTCTGACCACTAGATCTTTCTAGCTTGATCAGCCTACAAATAGTCATTATGACCCTTCGATTGATACACATAGTAAATGTTATAAATGTTCCAATCGAGACTGAAAAATGGTATACACTATCCATGATTAGTCGTCCATATTCTTCTTCCTCATGATAATTCACACTTTCCTCCTTGAAATATCGATCAACAATTATTCTCTCGTCGATTATGACTCTTCGTCTAGAAGGAACGATTGGCGAGTCAAATTGATTTCATAAAAATATTAATAATAAAAAAATTATATCTAATTATTGGCAAAATTAAATGGTGGCAAGCAAAAATATATGAATCATTATAGACTGGGAGTCCTGTTTTGGAGAAATAATATGGCTAACATTAGTTTGTTGTGAAATTAAAAATGATATGAATAATTTAATGAAAAAATGGGAATATTTGGCATAAATGACAACTACTGAAAGTTTGAATGGCTGTCTGTTTCATTTACTGTTTGGGAGCTGTAGCAGGTAGGCTGGAATCAATCGTGTACCCAGGCCCACATGGCACCTAGCATGGTTCACTTAAAATTATTTTATTTTTACAGTTACCTCAACAAATATCCTAGAATTAATTTTGAATTTCCAAAAAAATATATTATATTAATTATGCCATTTCATCTGCCTAACTATTAATACAGGGTTAATATTATTAAGTACGGGATGTGCAAAAAAATATGATCCGATTAATTCGATCTGTTGATCTGGTGATCTGATCCAAAAATTAAAATATCTGATCTATTTTTTTTTTATTTTCGGATAATTCATATCGGATATTTGATCTATTTTTTATTTTAGGATAATTCATATCGGATATCCAAAAAAAAATTTCAGAAAATCGGATCGGATACGGATTAGATAAAATCCACTTTCAGATTATCCGAAAATTGGAAAAATTGGACCTTTAAATTTTAGATATATTTAACCTAATAAATGAGTAACTCACTACCTATTAAAGCTCTAAGTCAATAAAAATTAGAGTATTTAATTATTGATTGTGTGTAGTATATATATAATATAGTAGAAGTATAGAATATATAACATTAAATCACAAAATTTAAAAATTTAAAATTAATTTTTTGTCAAATTAAATTTTATATTTAGAATCGGATATCCGGATTCTGATCCGAAAATACCCAAATTTCAGTTATCCAATTTTCTTTGATTAGATACGGATCACTATTTTAGGTATCCAAAATTTTCGAATATCCAAATTTTTGCATCGGGTCGGATCTGATATCCAGTTTTGCACACCCCTAGTATTAAGTGTCACAAAATTATTGTCAAGTTGCATGAACTAAGTTATTATAGTGATTAAAGAGAATAATTGTTATCTTTAGAAATTATAAATTTGAATATAATGTAAGGCTATTTGAATATTTATTGTGAAATGAAATGAAAATCTTTCAAACATATAATATTTTATAATTACTTTGTATGATTTAAAATTTTAATTAAGTATTATACTTCAAACTGTTATAATCTGCAACCCCAAAAAAAATGTTCTAATCTAATTTCAATAAGTTGATTTTATCGATTTAATCCTTAATATTTAGTACACAAGATTTTTTTAATTTTAAATTTCAAAATCTAAAAAACTAAATTATACTCGTTTAAAGAAAATCTAAATAATTCATAATAAATTTTAAACTTAAAATCTTAAAATCAAAAACCATAAATCATGTATCTAAATCATAAATCTTAAATACTAAACTCTAAATCTTAAACAAACAAATAACATTTAAAAGAACCGATTGTGTAAAATAAATTTTATATAACTTGTGTATTTAAAAAACTATTAAATATTATATTATATTTGATAACATATTTAAAATGCGTACATCAAATTTTAAATAAATTTTTACCTGTGCATGAATAGATTAGTTAAAAAAATAAGTCTTTTAAAATTTAATAATATTATTTTTAACAAATTAAACATAAATTATCCATTTAAATAAGTATAGAGGTTTATAAGATTCGATCATATGATTTTAATTTGCCCCACATCATATTTAGTTAAAAATTTGACTTAATGATCTATCAACCTAATAATAAAATAATTTGTACATAATTTAACATCAGATAAGACTATAATAAAATCTAAAATCAAATTATATATTATTTACTTAAGATGAAAGTCGCTTTAATTTACGACATAACCAAAGTTGTAATGTTTTGGGTAAACGTGAAAAGAAATGTTACACCTGGAGCAGCAGCACTTTTACCACGTTCCATTTGGGTTGAAAATGGCAGCCAGCCAGGCGTCACTGAGTTTGTCAAAATAATAAAGGAAACTTTTATAAAAAGCCATGAAAACACACATGGCTGTGACCACCGTCATATCGTCACTTTATTCACCACCGTAGATTTTTCAAAATTAGACCAGATGGAAATGGCCTGACAAGACCACAACTCACCACGTGTTATTTTACTTTTATATCGTATTCCATCAGTGGTCTATTATTCACTCACTGTAACTATAGTTTTACCCATAGCAATTAGCAAATTCAACCAGACATCAATTCTAATTTTGGCCCCTCCTATATCTTTAAATTAAATAATATAGTCCCTATACTTTTACATTTTTTGATATAGCCATTGGTATTCAATTCATTAATGGATTGATTTTAATCAAATATTATAAAAAAACTTATTATAAGAGAGTCATCTTCTAATTCAATTTTATATTTTTTTGATTCCTGATGCTAACATTTATTTTATGTATTGAAAAGGGTATTTTTAAGAATAATTTCACATTAACCGAAATAATTAGTAGACTTAATGACCAAAAAAAGACATAACTTTGATTAAATAATCATTTTGATCTAAATTTTTTTAGAGTATTTTGATTATAATATTTTATTTTAAGACAAATTTTTTTTATGTGGATAAAAACTATTAGTTAATAAATAATCAATACTCTAAAATAAAAATACTTTACTTTAAAATGAAACATTACACATTAAAATATTAAAAAATAAAATTTGAAGTGTTTATATAATCAAATATTAATTTTTTTTAAAATATTAAAAAACAAAATTATTATTTAATCAAACGTTTTATATTATGTGTAGTTAATAATATTAACTAATGATATTATAAAAGTATAGGAACTGAATCTCCAAATAGTGTATAGTGAAGGGACCAAAATTAAAATATGACCCTAAGAGTAGTTAAATAGCAGCAGAGAGACAAAGCAAATCCAGCTTTCATTTCCGTCCCGCTCTCTTTCATGGTTCCACTGATACTCTCCATCAATATTGAAATGAAATTTGTGTTAAAAACGAAAAAGGGGTGTATTAATTTGAATTAATTTGAGTTGTTGAGTTCTTAACAATCGTTTCTTTTTTGCAAATAAGATGGTTTCGTTGCAAGATTCTCACTCGAATTCGAACCGGTTCCCTCTCGATCGAAACTTGTACACCCTCGGTTCAGCTTCCGCCACCAGAATTCACCGACACGCCGGCCGTTCCATGCGTACGATTCGCTCCAATTTATACCAAAGCGCCGACAACAGCAGCTGCTCTTTCACCAGCTCGGTTCCCGAACCGGCCGGTTTTGTATCAGAGAATCTCACCGAATCCGTTATCGACATGCGTCTCGGCGAACTGGTTGCCAAAAGCAACGCTAAATCGGTTAAATCCGAGTCGGAAAATGAGGATTTTCTGGATATTTCTCAGGCCTTCAGTGGTTTCTCAGCATGTAGCAGTGATATCTCCGGTGAGTTGCAACGGCTAGCGACCTTGCCGTCGCCGGAAAACGTCTTGAAAGAGAGCAGCGGTGGAGCTGAGTTTGAGCCGGAACCGGAACCGTGTCACGGCTTTCTGCAGAGAGAGAACTTCTCGACGGAAATCATCGAGAGTATCTCGCCAGAGGATCTTCAACCGACGGTCAAGATCTGCATCGATGGCCTCCAATCAGCGTCCGTTGCGGTGAAGCGATCGGCTGCTGCTAAGCTAAGGTTACTAGCGAAGAACCGTGTGGATAACCGTGCGTTGATCGGGGAGTCCGGCGCGATCCCTGCTCTGATTCCCCTCTTACGAAACAGTGATCCTTGGACTCAAGAGCACGCCGTGACCGCGTTACTGAATCTCTCTCTTTTCGAAGCCAACAAATCCCTAATCATAAATGCCGGCGCTATAAAATCATTAGTGTACGTTCTCAAGACAGGCACTGAAACTTCCAAGCAAAACGCGGCGTGCGCGCTTCTGAGCTTAGCTTTGATCGACGAAAACAAGGCTTCAATCGGAGCCTGCGGAGCGATCCCGCCGCTAGTATCTCTTCTGATGATCGGATCTAACAGAGGCAAGAAAGATGCACTGACGACTCTTTATAAGCTCTGTTCAGCCAGGCAGAACAAAGAGAGGGCAGTGAGTGCAGGTGCAGTTAGGCCTTTGGTGGGGATGGTGGGTGAGCAAGGCACCGGCTTGTCGGAGAAGGCAATGGTTGTTCTAAGTAGCTTGGCGGGAATCAAGGAAGGAAGGGAAGCTATTGTTGAGGAAGGTGGGATTGCAGCACTTGTCGAAGCGATCGAAGATGGGTCCGTCAAGGGGAAGGAGTTCGCCGTGTTGACACTGTTGCAGTTGTGTGCCGATAACATCAAGAATCGTGGTTTGCTTGTTCGGGAAGGTGGGATACCTCCTCTCGTGGAGCTTTCGCAGACCGGGAGTATCCGAGCTAAGCATAAGGTAATCGCAGTCGAATGCTTGATAAATTACTAGATAGTTGAACCTATAAACTGTGTTTCTAATGCCAGTGCAGTTTATAGTTCATTGAATTGCTTGATTGGTTAAACAACATTCCATTTTTTAAGTAGCTGAACTTGGTTGTTAACCACAACATCGAATGCACAACATGTATATGTTCAAATACCGATAATGCTCGCTTCTCATCGAAAACTTACATGACAATTATGTCTTTAATTTTGCAGGCTGAAACACTTCTTGGGTATCTAAGAGAACCAAGGCAAGATGCTTCATCATCTAGTCCTTAAGGAGCCGAAGTTTAATTACTCGTAGAGGTAATCACACCTTGGTAATTTTTTGTTGTATATAGGGAGTGTTTTGATGGTTTGTATAGTGTGGTTGAGAAAAAAAATTTAGGGGAGGCTCAAGAGACTGACATTTAGATTGTATATTTCTGAGTAGGTTTTGGGGTTCTGCCCCAACTTGTTTACATGTTCTGAAGGGTGGAGTACTTTGGCTTGGCTTGCGGGTTTCGAATTAATTAGATTTGGGTTATTTTCCTTGTGTTTTGTTTAAGTGACCCAAATTCTATTTTGCATCGTTTATATCGATCGAGTACTAATAGTCGGTTTTCCACACAGTGAAAATGGACAGTCTTGTTGATGATATGCTCTAATCTTGTATGGAAGCAACTGTTAGGTTTTCATGATCACCTCTGTGCTGTGAAATTTGGCAATAACCATTTATGTTTTTGCACTTGGATGGTCAGAAGGGGTTGGCGGGTCGGTCACCATAGGAGGAAAATTTCAAATTATCATATAATTTATATATATTTTTGTTGATAATTTATTTAATTTTATAAGTTTGCATCATAACATAAAATCCTACTATGTACCAAGATCTCCTTGTTTGTGTACCATCATCTGATTCTTGCATGGTGTTGGAGCAATGTATAGGAATCTGGTTTTTGTTTTCGTTTCCCTCAAGTTTTCCCAAGATGCCAATGGGGCAATTATGATATTATGCATTAGTGTTGAAGCATTGAATAAAGAGGTGCATATGGTGGGGATGGGTTGTAGGGCCCTGGATATGCCCCTACTTGGTGTAAAGTAGTTAATATAATTATGTGCTACCATCACCATTGTCTATCCTACTTCCGTATACATCTAAGAGATGCCCACCAACCGGTTCAAAACCCCACCACACCCACACATGTATATAAAAACATAACTTAGGAGGTGTTTGTTTTTGCAGAGGTAAAAGGTATGCGGTCTGCGGATCACATCTGCAGACATCTGCATTAGAAGAGGTGAATCAAAAATCTGTAGTCTGTAAGAATAAGACTGTTTGTTTTTAACGTCTGCAGACTATTAAAATGAACTGAAATATAAATAAACTGATTTTTTAAACTTAAAAGAGTTTTGCAATACTGAGATTTAAATAATTTTAGTTTTACGATACTGAAATTTAAATAATAAATCTAACTACAATAATATATTATTTAAAATAAAATAATCTATATTTTAAAATAAATCAATCCATACTAATAAATTTTTTAAAATAAATCAATTTATACAACTACAATAATAAATTAATCTATATTTTAAAATAAATCAATTTATACTAATAAATTATTTAAAATAAATTAATCTATACTCATAAATTATTTAAAATAAATCAATTTATACAAATACAATAATAATTCAATTCATATTTTAAAATAAATCAATCTATACTAATAAATTATTTAAAATAAATCAATTCATATTAATAAATTATTTAAAATAAATCAATTCATATTTTAAAATAAATCAATTCATACTAATAAATTATTTAAAATATATCAATCTATAAAATTACAATAATAAATTAATCTATATTTTAAAATAAATCAATCGATACTAATAAATTATTTAAAATAAATCAATCCATATTTTAAAATAAATCAATCCATACTAATAATTTATTTAAAATAAATCAATCTATATTTTAAAATAAATCAATCCATACTAATAAATTATTTAAAATAAATTAATTCATATTTTAAAATAAATTAATCCATACTAATAAATTATTTAAAATAAATCAATTCATACAACTACAATAATAAATCAATTCATATTTTAAAATAAATCATTCTATACTAATAAATTATTTAAAATAAATCAATCCATACTAATAAATTATTTAAAATAAATAAATCTATATTTTAAAATAAATCAATTCATATTAATAAATTGTTTAAAATAAATCAATCTATATTTTAAAATAAATCAATTCATACTAATAAATTATTTAAAATAAATTATTTTAAAATAAATCAATCAATATTTTATAATAAATTATTTTAAAATAAATTATTTTAAAATAAATAATCTTATTAAATTATTTAAAATTATTTTAATAAATAATCATATTTTATAATTGTTCTTGAAGAGGTTTGAAGACCTTTGAAGATATAAAATCATGTCTGCATCAAGAAGAGCTCTCGCAGACATTAGAAGAGCTTCTGTTTTCTAAAAAATAAACGGTCTGCGAAGTTTAATATCTACGAGTGGTCAGACATAAAAAATTTGAATAGATTAGACAGTAAAAACAAACTAAGTCTTACCTTTTCTTCTGTCGTTATTACTCATCCGTTAGATGGCAGAGCAGGGACATGTCTTGTCCTACTATAGTGCAAATTTTATTCGAATTTTTTGGAGTTTGTTTTTGTTTAAATGTAATCATAATTATTTATAATATTATTATATATAAATGGATTAAAATTCAAACAAGTTTCTCTAAGATATATATATATATATATATATATATATATTGATTTTTATGTGTAAATGCAATTTATAATTTTATTTAATAAATTATATATATATAACATTGTTTTTGTAAAAAAGGTGTCTTGAGAATAAATTATTAATGTGAACATAAAGGATTTAAAGGGACTGTTGGGAAAAAAAGAATTTATAAAAGGAATATAGTTGAAGTATCAAATTGAATAAAATAAAAAATAGAAAGATTAAAATTAAAAAAGATTTTTTTATTAAAAATAGGAATGGAAGGAGTATGAAAACTAAATTTGATCCAAAATGGAGAATAATTATAGAACTAATAAAATAAAATAAAATATTTATTTTTTAAATGGTTTTGTTTGGTTTTATTATCAAAACACCTATAAAAACGACCAAACAACCATGAGTCTCGTTAAAAAACCTGTGCTTCATGGTTGCTGAAGAAATACAAGTTCGTCTTTTACAGTAAACACAACTCTATCGACAGTTACATCCTGAACTAAAACCCCATAAAACCCTTTGAACCCATCACTAAAGGATGCCACCAGAAGAGCCAGAAAATCACCTCCAACTGACCTTCAACTATCGACTCCAAGCACACACACTACTTATATAGACACCTAGCATCAAATTAGCATATGGTGCATGACTAAAAACAAACTGTGCCAGCTTACGCCTGGATACAGTCACAATCCTGCAGACCGAAAGCAAAGGGCAGCAAACAGACTAGCAACCACAATTATTACCTAGCTTAAAACGCTAGTACAAAATCAGCACTTCAAACAATACAGTATGAGAGCAATCAAACATACCAGGGCAGAAAGTAAAGATACCGATCGTCGAGAAAGATTAACAAATTAAATTATTGTTAAAAAAGGAGAAATTGAAATCATAAAATGAATTAGATAGTAAATAATTCAATTATTTAATTAAAGATTAACATGGTGTTATGTTAGTTTTTAAATTATTTTCTAATCTAAATTGGTTAAGAATTCGAAATTTAAATTTTGAAAATAAAAATTTAATCAAATTGAAATTCATATATCTTTAATACAAAAATCAAATGTATTAAATTAACAAAGCTGGCAACAGAAGAAGCACAAGTCGAAAGAAGAGAGAATAGCCAACAAAATTGGACGGGAAGACTGTTGTTTTACAGGCAGAAGACAACCAACTACTCGAAGCAGGGGCCAAACCAGCAGGGTTTTGTTCATCCTGACGCTTTATGAAATATGAATCCATCTCCATAATTTGCCACTGAAGTTACTGATATTTCTTCTTCTCCATACCTTCATTTATCGACAATGTTAAAATGTTAGTTTAATAACATCTGTTTTGCTCATTCGCGCTTTGCTTTTATCATATGTTGGCCGAGGAAGAGACTTGTATGGAAAATATAGAATTAGCCCAAGTGTAAATGAGCTCAATGGGGGATTAGAATGGGAAAAACAGAAAGATCAAATTCAGATGTTATGATTTTTTAGAAATGTCTAACATATTTCCTTGTACCCCTATTTCCTGCAGGACTTTCACTTTCTGCTGTTATGCAATACAATGACACAGTGATTTACATAATAAACCATATTTTTGCAGAACATCTTGCTTGCTGCATATCCTTTATTTTTCATACAATGCAAATCTTAGTTCTGAAAACTCACATCCTCTGAAGTCGGACGCCTCAAGAAATATCGTAAACTATTAGCGAGAACCTGCCAGATTTCATGAGGTCAAAACACATTAAAACGATGCCCCGGCAAGCGATTCGGGCATATGCTCTGCCATACCTAAATGATTAATACTGCACCTCCAGTTGAAAGTGCAGTGTGTTAAATTTTTGTGTTAGTTGCACTACCTACTGATACCTTTACCCTTGTAGCTGAAGTGAAACTTTGCCTTTGCCAACAATCCCTGCATCTCGAAGGTAAAATTTCGGGAGAAAAAAATTGAGCTGAGGGCATACCAAAGAGAAACAGTAATCGATCACAATTCAGTGTCAAACTAGCCGAACTCGTCAGTGATGTTGATGTTGTTAATGATTTTTACAAGATCCACCAGCAACCCTGCCCGATCAGCGGTCTCCATGTATAGGAAGCTGAGTTATCCCAGCAAAGCAGAACTTAAACCAAGGGCCAAGATTATTGTGTGATTATTCTCAGCTTAAACATTTATGGACAATTCGTAACATTTACGATCCCTGGTCTCTGCTTGACTGCTGCAAGCATGAAAATTATGCATCGGAATTACAACAAACACGTCTCATGGCTGCTGTAAACCTCGTTTCACCAAACATTCAACACAAAAAAAACATGCCTGAACATACTGGATGAGCTGAAGAAGATTCCTGTTACACAAACATGCCAATAGGGTTCTACTCGGAGATTTCTCATTAGGAAAAGGTGATTACAGGATGATACTGGAGTAAGTTGTTTATAATCGTAAAACATATCGCCTCTAGCAGTTCCGGGTCTTAAACACCATTTCCATGCTCATATTCGAGTTAAAAGGCATACTACATACGTCTTAGTGATGGCGAACTTGTTATGCTTCCTGGATGAATCCAGATAGACATTTGCTTTTGCAACATTCATCTGCAACTCATTCAGTAATAGTTAGATCATAGACAATAAATTCTCAGTGAAACCCCCAAAATTTCCATATGAAAAGCAGTGAGTAAAGGAATTTATTCAGTATCCATAAATTTGGGGGTTGGAACTGTATCAGTGTCATCACCCTTCAAACATACAACAACCGTAAGAAATGGAACTTTAGCCAGTTAATACATGGTTTAAATTCAACCAAATTCATTATTTGTTCTTCCATACCTCCACAACTGTGTCTGATGGTGTTGCCCTTGGAATGATTCCCATTAGTAGCGCCATTTATTTATTTGGCTGTTCTATTGAAAAATAGTTATGATAATTTATGTAATATATCTAATACTAATCATGATAATATGTATTGGAATCTTCTTTTTTTTTTTTTATTGTGACAGATTTGGAAGCTGACATAAGGCGTTCGTCTTTATTGACTTTCTCACCTCTATCTAAAGTCGTCCACTTTAGCTTTGTCTGGACTCTCCACTTTGCAAGCCTCCCCTCGAAGGCTGCTGGTCCTTACCATCACCGATTGGAGTCCTTTAGGTGAACTCCACCTCTGCAAGACTAGATATGCTTGAACACCGATGTTTCGATGTCATCTATCACTCGTTTCGAGTTTATCGGAGACATGTTCCTTTCTAACAATAGTGGCTGGATTGTTGAATTTTGGAAGCTCTCAGCATCCTCACACCTCCTCAAGCTGCTAATGAAGCCTCTACATTGGTCTTCAAGTGGCATGGACCATGGTTTTGAACGGTTCTAAATGCAATCGGACTGTTCGGAAGCTGTAAATTTAGTCCTTGCCCAGCCGATTTCAACCCTCTCGCGTAAAAGCCATTTATCTATTCAAAATCAATCTGATTTACATAGTTTATTTGGATCTTATGAGAATGCAATATGATAACTGAATGACTAGAGAAGAATCTTGTTCTTGACTACTATCGAATTTTATTGCTCAATTCTATGCTACCGATATTCAATCTATTGTTTCAAAGAATATGTCGTGGCTTCCGTATTGTAGAATTTTTAGTACTTAAATCATTGGCTTAAAGATACTTTTTAATTTTTAAAAGGATACGAATCGAAGATACAATAGAAACATTAAATAATGTTTTAACAAGTGCCAATCCAGTTGAAAAGTAACAGTGGTAAATTGATGTAACATGTAGAGTAAAAATTGCAGCCTTTTTTCTCCATGAAACTGGTTGAATCAACGGGAGATTGAAGAAAGGTACCTTTTTTTCTCAACAAAGACGGAGGGCAAGAATGGTTTTTGGGTTCAAAGATGGGAAATTTATATTTGTTATTAGTGTTGGTTGTAAAGTGTACACTATGATTAGCAGCAGAAACCATAGCCACATGCATCTTAGAAGGAGACAAGTAGATGAGAAAGAAGCAAGAAAACAGAAGAAAAGTAAACGTTAAGGGAGAAGAAGGTTGAAGAAAACTCCCCGGTTCAATGCATAAAACCACGTGTTACCTTTAGCCACCACAATACGTAGCATTTATCAATTTCATTGTCAGGTTTATAGATCAAATTAGACAAAAGCATGTACAAAATAATATATGTGGGCTTGGGGATTCACAATGTAAATTCAAATCAAAGCAAATATCTCATTACAATTTCAATCTACAAAGTACAATAAACCCAGAAACTTGACTGGATAACATATCATCAGCAAGATTATCCAACAACCCTAAATTAATATGAGAAAAACAAAAACAAAAAGGTCTGCCCTTATATGTATCCCCACTGTCCACAACAGATGCATGATACATATTCTGCGTATACCCACAATTATGATTTTACATCTTAATCCATCCCAGTAAACAAAACCTGTATTGAAAATAAAAACAAAAAGAAACCCCAATGCTCAAACCTTACATGAATTCTTCTTTGCAACTCATCTCTATATCAACTTATTTCATCAAACAAGGTGAACCAAATTAGCCCTACTCGTATTTTCTTTCCATATAAAAACTGAAAATATTTCACTAAGGAATATGTAGAAATCCGGTCATCGAGCCGCTCCGCCGTGCAAATTATCTTCTTCTTTTCACGTCATGGCATCGTCCTCCTATGTGGCAATTACTGCAGAAATATGATGATAAAGAGATTAGTACCACAAAGAAAGTACCCTAAGTAACATTATCTGTTTCCGTTACTAGTCTAGGATGCATGGAAAACGAGGTATTGAGTACGAGAATCCTCGTGAACTTTATGTGTCGGTTTGGTCTAGATTTAGTCCGTTGAGTTGTTCGGATTTATTGTTGTTGTAACTTCTATATTTGTAAGAGCATGTAGATGTAAACGCTTTCTACTAGTATACATTCCCTGCATCTGTTGATGAGTGTTCTAATATCTTAAACATGCAGAGCCGTTAATAAGTAGACGCAAACAGCGAGATTATCCTAGGAAAAAGGAATGGGTAAAAACGAAGCGGTAAAATAGAAAATAAATCGTCTTACCCCTATCTGACTGCATATCGGTAACACCATAGCCACCAATGTAACCAGCAGAGCTATTAGTCCTAACATCTGAAGTTGTGTTTCTCAGCCCAAAACCGAAGGAACTAGACCGCTCTAGGTCTAGGGGTGGAGGCAGCCAAGTGGAATCCCCATAAAGTGATCCATTTTCATCGATATCAGCATAAGCCCTGTTATAACCACCATTCGAAGCACCTTGGGATGTTAACTGTGCAACACCGGCCCTGTTGTTTCTCTCGTAGCCTATCCCTACTGATCCAACCCCAAAGTCTCCATTTCTGTATCTGAGGTTGCCGCTATTGTAAGCAAAAGCTGCACCACCTTGACCCGAAGAAGGAGAAGAATCCCAAAGTGGTCCAATGTTGCCGAAAGAATTCACACCTAAATTCCCACTTCCAGAACCCAAGATAGAATTTGAGTTTGCAGAGTTAGCAGCATAGTTAAGACTGCCATTTCCCGACATATTTCGACCTGCTAAGTTTGAGATAGAGCTGTTTCCTCCACTGCCCCCACCATACCCAAGTAGGCTAGCAAACCTGTCTGGTTTAAATGAAGTGTTCAACCTCCATCCGTAACTGAGGTTAGAACTAAGGTTTGAGCTTCCTCCATAGCTTGGACTAAAATTCGGCTCAAAATTAAGTCCCATCCCATAACCAGGTCCCAAAGGAGGAAATCCACTCCGACCAACGGTAACTGGACTAAATCTACCTTCCGCTCTAATACCATAACCTCCAACCGAACTAGCATTATAATTCTGCATGTAACCATTAAGGAAGCTATTGACTCTACTCAGACCAAAGTTATACCCGCCTAACTGGTTCTGACTTGGCCCTGGAGATGATTCTTTGGGGACAGCCCGTTTGACCTCAACCACTTTTCCACTGAGTTCATGAAATGTTCGTTGCAAGACCTTATCCACGGCTTCCTCTGAATCATATGTTATGAATCCAAAACCTCGTGGCCTCTGAGTATTGTGATCATACATGACAACAACATCCGTAATTGTACCAAACTGCTCAAAGTACCTCTTAAAGTCACCCTCGGTGACTGTGGATGCTAACCCTCCGACAAATATCTTTTTTGTTCGAGCAGGACCGGGTGATCCATGAATGCTGGCATTGATTTTGTTTAGAACATTCCGGTCATCCCTAGGAACTGCCTTCTTTGCCTCAACCTGAAAAAGAAAATCCGAGTTCCTCAAGTGCACAAACTCTTTGAATCTTGATGTAAAAAGTTGTTAAACTTTCCCAACTTTTGTTCGAGCAACCAAGAAAAGCGATGTAGAAATATGCTCTTCCGCTTGATATAGATTGTAATTTTGAAACACTCTAGGTTCATGATTTGCAAAGTCTCTTGGATGGTAAATTATCATCAATGGTGTTTCAGAATTAGCAAATATGACTTCTTAATGCAACTGTAAGAGGAAAATTTGTGCTATTTCAGGCATCAATCGTCTCTTCTAAGATAAGCACTGATCCTCGAAAAAATCTATTCAAAAAGTGAAAGCAATGTCCCACAGATGATTAGGACTACAAAATGAAGCAGTCGACAGTAACGATGTTCGGGACTCTACATATTACCAGATCAGCTCTTACTCAATTGCAACATGTTGCCAATATATAAGTTCATCAAACAGCATCAGGACAAGTGACTTGCGAATTCTAAATCCTTGAATTGTATGTTATATAATTAGTGAAATGAAATAAAACCAATCAAAGAGTATCGTTCATGTTTCCGAATACATCATGTTATAAGAGAGTCGAAAGACAAGGAACTTACAGCTCTACCATCTATCATATGCTTTTCCATGACAACTCTTTCTGCGATAGACGGGTCGGCGAAAACGACAAACCCGAACCCCCGGGCACGACCGGTAGCCCGATCCTTCATTATAACAGCTTCCACAACATCCCCAAAAGTCTGAAAATATTCTCTAAGACGTTCCTCATTTGTGTCCCAAGAAATCCCACCAATGAATAGCTTGCCAAGTTCCATTTCCATCCTAAAACACACAATTAAAAATCAAGCCTTTTTCATAGATCAGTTAAATACAATTCAACTAGAGAAGACAAGAGACATCGGATTTACAAAAAAGGTATAACAGAGACATCGATTCCTTAAATTTCAAGACAATTAAAGATTGAACATCATGTCTTAAAGAACAATCCAACATAAACATGGTAATGCAGATTAAACAAAAGAAAAGTATACCTTGTCTGAATACTGAAAATAAAAAAAAAGCCTCGTCTTCTTTTTTTTATATATCAATATAAAGAGAGATCGGGTGCTGTAGGATTCAATCGAAAAGCATGAGACCAATTACAGATTCGATCATCAACCGACCAACAATCCAGGATTCCTAAAAGACCCAAAGCCAAAAAAAAGGATCCAACTTTCATGGAAATGAAGAATAAACAGCAATACCCAGAAATGATAAACAGTAAATAATGAAGAAAAAATAATCGACCTTTACTGGTTATTTGTTTTTTATTAAGTTTTTTTTTAAAGAAACAATGATATTGAAGAAGAAAAACCCAGATGGAGAAAAGTAAGAGAATCTAAGATCTGAGAAGAAGCATAATAAGAAGAGAGAGGGGCTTATAGGCCCTTCTCTCTCTCTCTCTCTCTCCTTTTTGTTGCTGCTGTTGTTGTTGTTGTAGCAGCTAATGTTCTTTGAGATCAATGGGTGGAATTATATATATACACATGTGTGAATGAAAGGAGTCTGTGAATCGAACAGGGAGGCATAGATGTGTGAGTGAAATCGATTTGGATGAAAATAGATTATTAATTCTTTTTTTTTTTTATTTTTAAATTTCTGGAGAGAGAAAAGTTCGGCCATCCATCTATGTAATAAACTTACAAAGGATCCCATGAAGATTGAGACTTTCTAAATTTGTGTTTTGATTTGAAATTCCTTTGTATTTTATTTAGTAACTTTAAAATTAAAGTAAAAATTACATTTTTTATATATTATTATTAATAATTTTTATAAAAAGTAAGATTTTTCATACTGATTAATTTTTTTTTTAAATTTTTATACTTATAAGATTATTGGATGATTCAAAATAGATAATTAAGATTAATATTAAAAAATAAGAAGATATCTAAAAAAACAATATTCTATTTTTACTCATTTAACAACTTTAAAAGAATATAAAACTAAAATTTTTATATTAAATATAAGTAGATTTAATTTATTATTATATATATGAGACAATTTTATGTATTTATTTATGTTTTTGTTAAATATATTTAATATATATGATATTATTTTTATTTCATATCAAAATTATGTGTTGTATGCTTTATTTTATTGCTATTTTTAGTTTTATTCTTATTTAAGTTACTTTTTTATATTATATTTCTATCATTGGTGAAGACAAATTTGTCTTATTAGAATTTTATGAGTAATGAATTGGGTGGTCCATAACTAATATGGATATGGTCCATTCATTTAATTTTATAAGCATTTTCTCTCTAAAAAATACTTTTTAAATAATTTCCTTAACTACATATATATATATATATATATATATTTGCTTGAATCAGTAAAATAAAATAAAAATTAAAAAAATAGTCGGATTGCTAGAAAATGTGACATTTGATGTCTTGCTCCGTACATTTTGGATTGATAATAATTGACGTTGTCCAATAATGAAAATAAGTGTGACCCTTGTATATTTATGTATGTTTATTATTGTTATTATTATTATTATGTCATGGCAGATCGCATAACAATCCACATGTATTTTATGTTAACATGAAACTACATATTATGTTAATAACATCTAAATTTTTAAAAATTTATTACAATTTTTTGTATAAAGTAACATGTTGGACGCTAAGTTTATGGCGGTAAAATTCAGGGTAAACTACCTATTTTATTATTTATTTATTTATTTTTGTGATTTCATTTTGATCAGATAATTTTTTTAATTTATATTTCATGTTATATTTTAATTTTGTTTTGATCATCTACCAATAAAAAAATTATAACAATTATATTTATTCTTTAATGGTGGATAATAAAAATGATACGTTAAATATAATTTAAAGAAGATAAAATAGATAGATGATAAAACAAGATCGTAAAATCAAACCGATGAGGGAATGCGTACTTTGGTGTAAAATTTAATATTTTTATTAAAAAGTAAATATTTAAGTATTTAAAATATTGAGTACCAAATTTATTTTTTTAAGATTATGAGCTAAATTTAATATACAAACAAAATAACAACTAAATTAATAAAAAAATATAAATATTAATAATTAAATTTATTATAATATCAAAATATGAAAGGATTAATCTAAATAGGGATTAATGTGATATATATATGTTCAGGGTGGATAAGTGTTATCTTACACTTTAAATTTTATTTTTTAAAATTAATTTTTTTATTACTTCTATATTTTATTGATTTTGCCTATCTTGAAATTTTATTTATACTCAACATAGGAGAGAAATGAACATATTGTTTGGTAAATTGTTCGTAAATCATTTGTATAATATTTGTTTATTAAGCAAGCTAAGTAAACGAGTATGAACAAAAATTTTACGTTCATTTAGTAAACGAACAAACACGAACAAATGTGTATTCGGTTTGTTTATATTCATAAACAAGTTCATTTATAAGCTCGTTTATCGACTTGTTCATTTATATTCATGAACATGCTTGTTTACCCAGTTCTCCTTTTTTATTTTATTTTATTTTTACATTTTAAATATTAGTGAAGGTAGTGACTAAATCGAACACATGATAAAAGTTAAATTTAAAATTATAAATTTTAAGGAGTTTAAACACTAGTAATATAATACTAATATTTTTTCTTTAACTTGCTAATGAAAGGGTATAACTAAAAATTGAACAAATAAATAAACACTAAACTAATACGTTCATAAACGCTAAACAAACACATTCGTGAACATAAATAAATACGTTCGTGAACATAAAAATAAATACGTTCGCAAACATTAAACGAATATGTTTGAAAATAATAAATAAATGAATACGTTCGAAATATACATTTATATATATAATTGCATAAATGTTTTGCACAGCAATAAGGTAGAGATTACAGAAGTAGCTTTGCATCCAAAGTTTTTAATATTAATTAATTAATTAAAATTTAGAAAAAAGCAAAGAAAGTTGGAGTGATGTGTCAAAAGACAGAACAGATTGTTTGCCTGTGCGCCCCACTCATCCGTCCATACAGTGTAACGATTTGATTTATTTTTATAAGTTTTCAACATTATAATTTAAATATATTGGAATTTGAAGACTTATAATTTTGTTTTATTTTTATAAATAAATAATGAATTTAAATTTATTTTTTTGTTTATAATTGTTTTATTTTTTAAATTTAAATTCAATATATTTAAATAATTAATTGATAATTTAATAAATTTAGATTTAAATTATTATAATTAAATTAGAATTTTAAAATGAGGTTATAAATTCAAATCTAAATCAAGCTTTGGTGGACTAATAATTTGTAGTTGTATGAAAGTTGTGTAGAAAAGCTTATTAATCATTTTTGGTGAGTGAGAGTACATCACATGCTAAAGCAACCAGACCCACAATAGCCAAATTCCATAAAGTTTCATTAGAGATGACCTCCATTGGCAATGCCGATAAAGCAGAAAAATTAATTAAAAACAGAACCACAAATTTCAAACGTAGGATCAATGTTCAACCTCTAACCAGCTCACTACCAAGAACGTTTGAAGACCAATCACTCTAGCACCATCTTTGAGCATAACACCAAGCACCATCAGTTAATAACGAACACGCATCGCCGACCAACTCCGAGAATACAGGGATCATGGCAGCGATTATAAACACCAACTCAAATCTAGATGAACTCAAAACTCCAAAGTTAAAAACTCCACAACTCTAAACACTCCAAACAGATTTAATTAAAAAATTCAAAACCTCGCTCTCATATATATTATCCGAGCACATCAACCAACTAAAATAAGAAGAGCTAGCCATCAGAACTGAAGCATTCAACTTCTATCAAACCACTCACCTATTGCCCACTCATATGCTTAGACCCAAGTATAAGAAATCTCAAACAAAATTCTATTATGCTACGATTTTGAACAAAAGTAGTTTGGTTCCAGGCTATCATAGTGGGAAAACCCCAGCAAGCTTATTCACATGAATCTTGGCAATAACCATATACAAAACAAGAAATGGGGTGAAAGTCCTTCATCATACACACATTGGGCACTTTAGGCTTTCATTCTAGATGCAAGAAAGTGAAGTTTATCTATTTACGTTTTGTTGATAATCTTCTGATCTTCTACAAAGGGACTCTGGATTTTGTTAGTGGTGTTCACAATGTGTTGAACAAATTTTATACTCTTTCTGGTCTAAAACTGAATGCCACAAAGAGTGAAATTTTCATATATGGTGTTGTTATGGACCAGATGGAGGCTATTAAGCAGGTCAATGGGTTTCATATTGGTAAATTACCTGTTCGTTACCTTGTTGTTCCGCTGGTGACAATAAGGCTTACTGACAATGATTGTTTTGTTTTGACCGGGAAGATCAAGAATAAGTTGAGTCAATAGGTTACTTAGCATCTTAGTTATGCTGGAAGAGCCCAGTTGATTAGGTCTGTCCTTTTTAGTATCTCTGATTATTGGTGTAGATGACTCATTTGATCCAATCAATTTTAATGAGAATTGACCAACTTTGCTCTAGGTTTTTCTGGAAGGGTCGGGATTCTACTACTACTGGATCCCGAGTTATTTGGAGGCATATATGTATACTAAAATTTGATTGCCTATTAAATCATTTGGAAACTACTAGATATGAGGGATGATGTCCGTGTTCTTTTTTATTCTGCTTCGAGTCTATCATCCATTTTTGTCAGTTAGATCTGGTCTAAGATAAGATATGGGAGGCCTAAGGTGACTTGACATAGGACTTTGTGGTTCCCCCTCCATATCTCTAAGCATGCTTTTATCGGGTAGATGTCCATTTTAGGAAGGATTCCCACCAAAGAGAGACTATTACATATGGGAATTGTTGTGGATAAGAAGTATGTGTTTTGTGATAGCCATGAAACCAAGAACCACCTTTTCTTTGAGTGCTCATTTTCTAGAAGTATTTGGGAGGTCATCTTGGCTAGGTGTAACTTTTCCAGGAGAGAAATAGGGCAGAAGGAGGAGTTGGAATGGGCATCGACCTATCTTAAGGGTAAATCCTTACTTTCCTTTATTCTTAAGATAGCTAGGAATGTTTGTGTATTGTATTTGGAAAGAAAGAAATATAATGCTTTTTTAGGGTGTGTTTAGAGGGCACCATGCGATTTTGAATATAATTGGTGAGTACATTAGGATTAAAATTGCATATACTTGTATAGACATGGGTGATAATGTAAATAGATATTTATGTACTAGGTGGGGCATTCTTTGTATGGGTTGAGGGTGTAACACCCTAATTTTCGGGCTAGTAGTAGTTTCGGGTTTATCCAAGAGTTTTATAGACCTCATGGAGTTTGTAATTAAAGCCGTTAGATTGAGTGTGAGCTTGATTGGGTTGGAATTGAACCAAATTATTCATAAAAAATGATTTTTTCCACTGTAGAAAGATGAAAAATGAGTTATAGTGTGATTACCCCTTTTTTAAAAAGAGGAAAGCTTTTATCTCTTTTATCTCCATTTCTTTATTTTCTTTTCATTTTTCCTCTTCTTCTTCCTTTCAAAGTTTCATAACTCAAAGGTAAGTTCTTGAGCATCTTTCATACTTCAAATTCGTTCATAATCCCTCCATCAACCTCGTTTTAAGGATTTAAGCTTTGATTTCTTATTTTGCTAGAGAAAGTAGGGGTTTTATCATCCAAGCCCTAGAGGGGAGTGTTGGTTGGCTAAAGGAGCTTCATTTCGGGATTTTAACATCAAGATAGTGTATTTCTAATCCTTTGTGGTATTAAGGCTTTCATAAGCATGATGGTTTGTTAAGATTTAGGTATTTGAGTATTTTAGAGTTTCATACTTGATTCATGTCATAAATGACTAATTTGATATAAAACGTGTGTTTTTATGATACTTTATGGCCCTAGATTACTTCCTAATACTTTAACAAGAGATTAAGAACCAAACTAAGACCTTTAGAGTGCTTTTTGAGTCTTTCCCAAGTTTAAATAAGACATTTCTGGGTTTGAGTATTGATAATTGATGAACAATATTGATATTGGATGAACAAAGATGAATTTGGGGTGAAATTAATTGGGAGTATCGATACTACTGGAGAGAGTATCGATATTTCCCCTACAATATCGATACTCAGGGTACCTGGTATGGATATTGGGCTAATTTTTAGCAAACAAAACCATTTTGGTACCGATACTCATAGGGGCATTGATACTTGACCCTAGGGTATCAATATTACAAGTAGAGTTTCGATACAACCTACTTTGAATGGTTAAATTTAACCTTTTTAAGGTCCGTAACAGTTAAGGATGATCCGTAATGGTGAAACTTATTCCGTGAGGGACACAATTGACCAAGAGGGCCTAAAAACACTTGTAGGAGTTGGTTACAATCGAAGTAACCATACTAAGCGTGATACATCGAAGTAACCATATAAGTGGTACAGTACGATAAGTAAATCAGATTAAGTAATAGAGAAATCATGTACTTCGAGAACATCAGTGAACCGAGAACGTATGATTCGTCCCTACAATTCAAGGGGTATTGAAAAGAAGTATGATAAAAACAAATAGAATGTCGCTACCTAGTAATGAAACAGAGTCAGGTATTGCGCTAACTAATTTTATAGGCAGTGAACAACAAACATATTAATTATCGTAAAATCATAATATAGACCTCTTTAGAGACAGAAATAACTAAAACATCCTTAAGAGCTAATGACCAGAATAGAGCAACTTAATAAATTATCAGAAATAACATATTAATAACCTTTGCATTACGTTCTAAACGAGAGAACAAGTGAGATGACAACTAGTGAGAGGTTAACCTCACTTTAGTTATTGACCTACATCAGTGTGTAGTTAGGCCTCAATTGCCATAGTGGGGAGTTGTTAGTGTTGTGTGGCCTTAGGGACCTTAAATATGCATGTGTAGTTGCATCAGTCCAGTACACCATGTAACACCCTTAACCCATATCTGACCCGAATATGAGTCTGAGGTGTTACATTGACTTTTCAAACTTTGTCACTTAAAGAAAAACAAAGAAATTTTAAACTTTCATTAAAACAAAATACATTAATTTACATAAAAGAGATCACAAAATACAAAATCGATCAGAGCATTCGTAATTAACAACTTATTACATGCCAACACTCTATACAAAACCCAAAATACCTACTTTGCCAATTACTTCTGATATGATCTTTTAATAGTGATGCTATTCTTGCCACTTCTAGTACTGCTCTTCTTGTTTCCTGGTACCTACGTGTAAATCACTTACACGCTAAGTCATAGACTTAGTGAGGCAATAAATAAACATGTAGCTATAGATTCATGAATATGCGTTCTTACCATTTGATCATGACATTTCAATATGCATGTATACATTTCACTATAACCGATATAATCATGTACATTCATGTACATATGAAACTTATTTTCTTGTATCACTTTCACCTTAATTTATCTTTCAATTGCCCATGTACATTATTGAGAACAGAGGTATTTGAGTACATTGAGGTTGTGCACTAATGCTGTCACCATAGCTCAATAAATTCCCTCATGGGGCACTGAACATTTGTTCAGTATTTATCCCGAAAGACCACTGGATACGTCCTGAAGAACCACTGGATACGTCCCGAAGGACCACTGGATACGTCCCGATGGACTAATATACCATCGGCTCTTGGCATGCTGTCTATACCTATAGCTCTCGTATCATATAACATGGGCTTTAATATGAATACATTTCTCATTTCATATCTCTTTCATCACTTTTCATATAAACCAATAATCTTTTCCATTATTGCACATACCTGGATTATATTCTCTGGCAATGACATTCGTTCATTCAATGTCATATCAACATATAATGAATTATGCATGCAATCATTATTACAATAGTATATGTATGCATATATATGGGTATGGAATCATTAATTCAACTATCAGAGATAGGCTTATCACAAGTCTTGTCTCCATACACTTTAACTATAAAATGCACTCACCTTAGCCTTGCTTTGATTCGATTCTAATCCTTCTATTGTTCTGGAATAAGATTACGCTCTAAATCTACATAGTAATACATTGATACTTATCAACATACGAATTGATATATTCCAAACTATTAATCCTTAGGCTAAAAAAAGCTATTTTCATCTCTTACTGAAGGTATGCATCGATGCACTACCCATGCATCGGTGCATAAATCCTATTCGATGTTTATATTTTAAGCAGGTGCATCGATGCAATCCTTATGCATCGATGCACTAATGGCATTCAATGTTCATTTATTTTAAATGAGTGCATCGATAAACTCCATGTGCATTGATGCACCTTTAACAAATTCTGGGATTTTCTCTTGATGCATCGGTACATGTTGAATGTGCACCGATGCACTCTACCCAGAATTCATTTCTTGAACCCGAAAACTTATCCATTTCAGCTTAAATCTTTCATGTTTCATCCCCTTTTTTATTCTTAACTCCAGTACACATACTTAAATCAATCTATACTCATTTATTTCATCTTAAACCTCATAATCCTATCCTCCTTATGAAATCCAAGAATTATACCAACTTTGCAACATGATTTAATTCCACTTCTAACCCTTAATATGTCTTAACTAGATTGATGACAAGTGAAATTTAACTTCCAATTCTAGATATGAACTCTATTCCAAGATTTCATTCAAGAACCTCTAATCTTTAATCTCTTCTAACTCCATCATCCTTAGATTTTAAGATAACCTAAGCTTTTCTTAAGCTTAGTTATCATTTAATAATCAAAACCCAATCTTAAATTTAACAAGAAACTCAATAATCAGAAAACTCACATTTGTTTTGCTTTACACGTACAAGGAAGAAAAAAGAAGAAAAGAACTCTGAAAGCCTTTGTGTTCTCCTCTCTTCAACCCACGTGGATACATATATAACCCTTCTTTTCTTATTCCCTTAGAAATGACCTCTTTGCCCTTCTATTCCTTCTTCCTTTCAATTCAAATCCATATAATAATTTACCAATAAATATTTTTACTATTCAATCATTATATTTTAAAACACAAAATTATGAGACTTTACAATTTAGTCACTAACCCGGTATTGAGGATGTTACAAATCTCCCCCTTAAGAAAATTCGTCCTTGAATTTTCATTACGCAAAGAGATAGGGGTACTTAATCCTTATGTCCTCTTCACGCTCCTATATTGCTTCCTCTACTTCGTGATTCCTCCACAAGACTTTAACCAATGAAATAGTCTTGTTTCTTAGTTGTTTAACCTCATGAGCTAGAATTTGAATAGGTTCCTATTCATAAGTCAAATTCGGTTGAACCTCGATCTCTTCAGTATTCACGATATGGGATGGATCAGATCGATACTTCCGAAGCATTGAGACATGAAAGACATTGTGTATCTTTTCTATTTCAGATGGCAAAGTTAGTTGATATGCTACTGATCCTACCCTCTTAATAATCTCATAGGGTCCAATGAACCGAGGACTCAATTTTCCTATAAGTCCAAATCTCATAACCTTCTTTCAATGAGAAACTTTAAGAAACACTTTGTCTCCAACTTGATATTCTATTTCCTTTCTCTTTAAATCTGCATACGATTTCTGTCTATCAGCTGCTGTTTTGATATTACTCTGAATCACTTGAACTTTTTCTTTCATTTCCTGAATTAACTCGGGACCAATAATTTCTTTATCATTAAGCTCAAACCAATTCAAGGGCGTACAACATCTTCTTCCATATAAAGCTTCATAGGGAGCCATTTTGATGCTTGATTGAAAACTATTGTTATATACAAATTCAGCAAGTGGCAAATACCTTTCCCACGATCCTTTGAATTCGATTACGCAAGCTCTAAGCATATCCTCCAGAATTTGGATAGTTCGCTCAGATTGTCCATCAGTCTGAGGATGAAATGATGTACTAAAGTTCAACAGAGTTCCCAACGCTCTATGTAATGATTTCCAAAATCGCGATGTGAATCTAGGATCCCGATCAGAAATTATGGAAACATGTATACCATGTAAACGTATAATTTCTCTAACATATAGTTCGGCATATTTATCCATGGAGAAATTAGTTCGCACCGGGATAAAAGGTGCTGACTTAGTCAATCTATCTACAATCACCCAGATTGAATCCCTTTTGTTTGGAGTTAAAGGTAACCCCGTCACAAAATCCATTGTTACATTCTCCCATTTCCACTGAGGAATTGATACTGATTGTAATTGTCCCGACGGAACCTGATGCTCAGCTTTGACTTGTTGACAAGTCATACACTTTGATACAAATTACGTACTGTCCTTCTTCATTCTAGGCCACCAATATCGATTCTTGAGATCCATAAACATTTTGTTTCCTCCTGGGTGCAGCGTTAATGGACTATAGTGAGCTTCCATTAATAGATCAGTCTTTAATTCATTATCATCTGGAATCACTAGCCTCCCTTGATAATATAGGTTCCCATCCATTTTCATCTCATAATCTGTACACTCTTCATTCCTTATTTGATGTAGCTTCTTTGAACACTCTTCATCTCTAGCCTACAATACTCTAATTCGATCTAGCCATGATGGCTTGAGAGCCAATTCCACACATATGGCACCGTCTCCTCTTAACGATAGTCTAGCATCCAAAGCTCGTAAGGCTGCAAACATTTTTCGACTTAAGGCATCTGCTACCACATTCGCTTTTCCTGGATGGAAATCGATCACTACGTCATAATCCTTGAGAAATTCAACCCATCTTCTCTGTCTTAAATTCAACTCTTTCTGAGTCATCAAATACTTTAAACTCTTATGATCCGTATACAAGTAGCATTTTTCACCATACAAGTAGTGACGCAAGATCTTAAGAGCAAACACTAATGCCGCCATATCCAGATCATGTGTAGGATAATTCTTTTCGTGTGGTTTTAGTTGCCTCGAAGCATAGGCCACTACTTTGCCTTCTTGCATTAACACGCATCCCAAACCGTTATGAGACGCATCGCTGTACACTACAAAGTTCTTGCCAGACTCGGGTTGAATCAACACTAGAGCTTCTGTCAAAATCTTCTTTAACCTTTCAAAACTCTCTTGACATTCATGGGTCCACGAAAATTTTATCTCCTTTCTCAACAGCTTAGTTAGGGGTAATGCTATTATGGAAACAAATTTAACGAACCTTCAATAATAACCAACTAATCCATAAAACTTCTAACTTCCGATACATTCTTTGGAACTTCCCACTCCAGAATAGCTTTAATCTTTTGAGGATCCACTCGAACTTCTTCTGTAGAAATTACATGTCCAAGAAATGTCACTTCACTCAACCAGAATTCACATTTAGACAGTTTAGCATAAAGCTTCTCATCTCGTAAAATCTGCAAGACAATTTTCAAATGCGAACTATGCTCTTCCTCTAACTTTGAATATATTAAAATATCATCAATGAAAACCACCACGAACTAATCTAAATAGGGTTAGAATTTTTTGTTCATTAAATCCATGAAAGCAACTGATGCATTCGTAACTCCAAATGGCATCACGATAAACTCATAATGACCATACCTCATTCTAAACGCCATCTTTGGAACATCTTTCTTTTGAATCTTCACTTGGTGATAACCAGAACGTAAATCAATTTTTGAGAATACTGAAACTCCCTTTAATTGATCAAATAAGTCATCGATTCGAGGAAGTGGATATTTATTCTTGATAGTCACTTTATTGAGTTGTCTGTAATGAATGCAGAGATGCATTGAACCATCTTTCTTCTTAACAAACAAAACTGGAGCTCCCCAAGGTGAGACACTCGGGCTGATAAAACCTTTATCCAGTAATTATTGTAATTGGATCTTTAATTCTTGCAACTCTTTTGGAGCCATTCTGTATGGTACCATTGCAATAGGTGAAGTTCCAGACATTATTTCAATATGGAATTCCACTTCTCTATCTGGAGGCAAACCTGGTAACTCTGCAGGAAAAACGTCAAAAAACTCTCTGACTATAGGAATTTTGTCAATCCCTTTCTCTTTGGTTCTAACATTCAATACATTAGCAATGAACCCTTGACATCCCTGTAACATTAACTTCTTCGTCGACATTACTGAAATTACATTTGCCAATGGATTCCATCTTTCACTAAATACCACCACATCTACCCCTTATGGACTTCTCAGCGTTACTCTTTTCATTCTACAGTCAACATTAGCATAGTAACGATATAACCAGTCCATTCCCAGTATCACTTCGAATTCGTCAAAAGGTAATTCCATCAAATTAACAGGAAATTCAATTCCCTGAATCCGTATGGGACATCCTCGACTCACCATATTTACACAAGCACCGTGCCCTAATAGATTCGTCACTATCACCTCATTGCTAGTAGTTTCCAACGGAATATTCAATTCTCTCACTAACTTACTAGTAATGTATGAATATGTAGACCCCGTATCAATTAATACCATAACATATTTATCAAACTATATAAATGTACCTATTATAATCTCTGGGTCATCCCGATCCTCATTGGTCTTGAGATTATACACTCGAGCTGTGGAGTGTATCTCTTGTTGAGCAGAAGAATCTGACTGATTTCTTCCTCTGCCTCTATCTCTTTCCCTTTAGCCTGCAGAAATAGACATTTCTAATTGTGCAGAATCATCGGCTACCCTAGGACAATCCCGAACAAAATGTCTGGTCTCCCCACATCTAAAACAAGCTCCAGAAATTATCCTACATATCCCTGAATGATTCTTTCCACAATATGGGCATTATCTTACTTGACTCTGATTAGCTCTCCCAGCTCCAAATCCCACTGACTGAGTTTTTCTACCCCTCATCGGATTCGATCCTCTAGCGGAGGATGCCACTAACTCTGATCTCCCTTGGGGTCGAGAACCAGCATCTTTACCCATTTTTGATGGTGCAGAACTTGAAGAAACACTCGTTCTTTTGACTGTCTGAGCTCTTTGATTTTCAAATCTCTCATTCTGAGCTCTTTCCAAAGCTTTGGTACGATTGACTACCTCTTGAAACAATGATAGATTCAATACAATCAACATTTCCTTCAACCGAGGACTTAACCCATCTACAAACCATTCACAAGCACCATTCTCTGTAGGAACAAGCTCGGTAGCAAAGCGGCTCAACTTATTGAATTCACACTCATACTCATATACAGTGTGATTCTATTGCTTCAAATTTATGAACTCTTGTTTCATCTGTCGAACAAATTGATCTCCGATGTACTTATGCTTGAATTCTTCTAAAAACAATGACCAAGTTACTTGATTACTAGACACTCTCAATGTAACATTGGTCCATCAGATCATTGATTGCCCTCTTAACAAGAAAATTACTCCATCTAGCTTCTCAGCATCGGAACAATGAAGTCCCTCAAGCATGACTTTCACGTCATTAAGCCAAAGGTCCGCAGTAACAGGACCTTCCTCAGCTTCCTCTCTATACTCTGGAGCTCCTAAACCCTTCAACTCTTTTGCAACATTCATTTTCGGAGTTGAAATAGTAGGACGTTGGAAACGCGTCAATACCGCGTCTAACGTTCTAAAGAATACATCTTGTTCATTCACAGGCACTCCAGAGGGTGTATGTTCTTCACTCTGCCTGGCCAGAGCAGGTGAATTGCTACTTTCAGCAGGTCTATCATCTCCCGCTTCATTTCTAGAACTACCATGTCTGGACATCTATTAAGATAAAATACTATCATTCTATTAGTAAAACAACATACTTACTATTCTATCAGATCAGAAGTTTTCACTAATTTGGTGGCATGTATACATTATAAGACCCTCTAGACTTCGGTTTATGCCGAGAATCGACTAAAACTGGTTGTGATACCATTAAATGTAACACCCCTAACCTGTATCCGACTCGAATATGAGTCCGAAGTATCACATTGACTTTTCAAACTTTGTCACTTAAAGAAAACCAGAGAAATTTTAAACTTTCATTAAAACAAAATACGTTAATTTACATAAAAGAGATCACGAAATACAAAATCGATCAGAGCATTCGTAATTAACAACTTATTACATGCCAACACTCTATACACAACCCAAAATACCTACTTTGCCAATTACTTCTGATATGATCTTTTAGTAGTGATGCTATTCTTGCCACTTCTAGTACTGCTCTTCTTGTTTCCTGATACCTACGTGTAAATCACTTACACGCTAAGTTATAGACTTAGTGAGGCAATAAATAAACATGTAGCTATAGATTCATGAATATGCGTTCTTACCATTTGATCATGACATTTCAATATGCATGTATACATTTCACTATAACCGATATAATCATGTCATGTACATATGAAACTTATCTTCTTGTATCATTTTCACCTTAATTTATCTTTTAATTGCCCATGTACATTATTGAGAATAGAGGTATTTGAGTACATTGAGGTTGTGCACTAATGCTGTCACCACAGCTCAATAAATTCCCTCATGGGGAACTGAACATTTGTTCAGTATTTGTCCCGAAGGACCACTGGATACGTCCCGAATGACCACTGAATACGTCCCGAAGGACCACTGGATACATCCTGAAAGACTAATATACCCTCGACTCTTGGCATGCCAACTATACCTATAGCTCTCGTATCATATAACATGCTTTAATACAGATACATTTCTCATTTCATATCTCTTTCATCACTTTTCATATAAACCCATAATCTTTTCCATTATTTCACATACCTGGATTATATTCTCTAGCAATGATATTCGTTCATTCAATGTCATATGAACATATAATGAATTATGCATGTAATCATTATTACAATAGTATATGTATGCATATACATGGGTATGGAATCATTAATTCAACTATCAGAGATAAACTTATCACAAGTCTTGTCTCCATACACTTTAACTATAAAATACATTCACCTTAGCCTTGCTTTGATTCGATTCTAATCCTTCGATTATTCTGGAATAAGATTAAGCTCTAAATCTACATAGTAATACATTGATACTTATCAATATACGAATTGATATATTCCAAACTATTAATCCTTAGGCTAAAAGAAAGCTATTTCCATCTCTTACTGAAGGTATGCATCGATGCACTACACCATGTATCGATGCATCCCTTGGCGGGTGCATCGATGCACTACCCATGCATCAGTGCATAAATCCTATTCGATGTTTGTATTTTAAGCATGTGCATCGATGCACTCCTTATGCATCGATGCGCTAATGGCATTCAATATTAATTTATTTTAAATAAGTGCATCGATACACTCCATGTGCATGGATGCACCTTCAACAATTTCTGAGATTTTCTCTTGATGCATCGGTACACGTTAAATGTGCACCGATGCACTCTGCCCAGAATTCATTTCTTGAACCCGGAAACTTATCCATTTCAGCTTAAATCTTTCATGTTTCATCTCCTTTTTTATTCTTAACTCCAGTATACATACTTAAACCAATCTATACTCATTTATTTCATCTTAAACCTCATAATCCTATCCTCCTTGTGAAATCCAAGAATTATACCAACTTTGCAACATGATTTAATTCCACTTTTAACCATTAATATGTCTTAACTTGATTGGTGACAAGTCAAATTTAACTTCCAATTCTAGATATGAACTCTATTCCAAGATTTCATTCAAGAACCTCTAATCTTTAATCTCTTCTAACTCCATCATCCTTAGATTTTAAGATAACCTAAGCTTTCCTTAAGCTTAGTTATCATCTAATAATCAAAACCCAATCTTAAATTTAACAAGAAACTCAATAATAAGAAAACTCACATTTGTTTTGCTTTACATGTATAAGGAATAAAGAAGAAGAAAAGAACTCTGGAAGACTTTATGTTCTCCCCTCTTCAACCCACGTGGATACATATATAACCCTTCTTTTCTTATTCCCTTAGAAATGACCTCTTTGCCCTTCTATTCCTTCTTCTTTTCAATTCAAATCCATACAATAATTTACCAATAAATCTTTATAGTATTCAATCATTATATTTTAAATCACCAAATTATGAGACTTTACAATTTAGTCACTAACCCGGTATTGAGGATGTTACACATCAGATATCCTTAGAGCTTGGCTTGACGGTTGTGTGAGATCGAGCCAATGCTTTAGTTGAGCGGGAATTGTACCGATGCTATGTGACATTGGGTTCCCCCCATGATCTTCATGATGGATATGTGAGACCATGAGATTATTCAGTAGCTTAGTGGGAATTTTGTCGATGCTATGTGACATCGGGTCCCCTATGTTAACTAGTGTCTAGTGGTTATGTGAGACCAAATACTAACATTGTTGTATTTAGATAATGCTCAGTAGAGTCGGTGTCATATTCAAATAATGCGTATTAGTTACAATCATTAGGGTTAAAGACCCTTTAGAGATGTATTCATGGTAAGGCTCTTAGCAGAGGATTAAGGGAAGCACAAAACTCCTACTTCAGCGATAGAACAATTACACCCTAATTAAGTAGCACTTGATTTAGATCATGCATGTACCTATTTCTTATTACCATGTCTTTAGCATTCATATGTTTAACATTCATATGTTTATGAGACTCATAATGTTGCTCTAGATTAACAATTATACTGTCGAGCTTTATAAGCTTAGCGTTCAGATGTTTGTCTCCCTTCTACTTTCCACATAAGACTTTGCCTTTTGGATCAAGGTAGTCCAATACTAGCTACAATTTGCCACCTATCATCATCTCTAAAGATGAATGTTATTCCAGATAGTTAGAAGGGTTTCTATAAAATTTAAAGTCAATTTGATTTAGATTTTACTTTTTAGTGATTTTTTTGTTATATTATTCCAATGGAATGAGGTTTTAGATAATTGAAATAAATGCATATATTATTGTATAATAATAACGGTTTGTATGTAAAAACTTTATCTTGACTCGTCACAAAACATTTATTTATTTCATATGTTTCAAATTCGTTCTAAATTTAAATATGTATATATATTTTCAACTCAATGTGTCGTAAAATTTATTTTTACTTTTATTTTTAATCGATAAAATTGAATTAAAAACAACAATGAACAAAAAAAAAGTAAAGAAAATATATAAAAATATATCCACAAACAAAAAATAAAAACTTATGTACCGATAAGCATAAAAACAAAAACTCGGATCCAAAGGATGATTATTTCATATTTCCACTAAATTAGAGTTACCATAAAATGAAATTCTTATCCCAAAATCTTAATCATGTCCCAAATAAGGGAAGTTAAAAAAAATAGATTTCACGTTAATTGAGTTTTATTATAGCTAATCGTCCTTCTTTTGATCAAGGGAAGAGCAAATAGTCAAACCCAACCCCAATAGAAGAAGCTAAGTCATCTCAAAATGGGATAGTTTTCATTATATTTATCTTTTATATTTAAATTAACGTTCAAAGTTGATTTCATAATTCAAACAAGTCATTTGACATATTCATTAACTTAGACAAAAAAATCAAGTATTAATTCAGACTAATAAATCAAGTTTAGATTCTTAATTAAGTTATATCAAATTACAAATCCAAATTAAATCCAAATAATACTAACAATCAATCGATTTCATGACAGGAAACACTAAATCTCTTAAATAAAATTAAAAATTTAAATCTTAACGTTTATAAATAAAATAAACTGAATTAAAAATGTTACATAATAATGACAAATTTAATTTTAAGAAACGTACCTAAATACAACCCGACCACTTACGCTTTGCTATTTCCCACATTTTCTCCTATACCTTTAGCCACCAAAAATATTCTTCGAAGTTCATATTTTCTCCACATAAAACCCACCAACAATGTCTTAAACTACTCCCCCAGTTTTTTTTTTCTCAACTACAATGCGAAAAAAACACACACAGACCTAGCAATCTTCTAAGCCGTGCGGTGAGGTCCCGGTGATGGTAGGACCCATGTTTTCCGGCAAGACAGCCACACTGCTCCGCCGAATCCAGGCTCAAATCAACAATGGCAGGTTTGAATGTTTTGTGGCGCTTTTATTTTCATGTCATTGAATTGGATTAAAAATCTGAACTTATGTGATTCACAATTCTGGGTTTCTATTTATCTTGTCATATTTTATGGTTTAGAACTTTAGATGGAATTTTATAAGGTATTTTGTTGGTAAATACACTTGCTTCCATTGTTATATTTTGCTCACTGCTACTAGATGACCAACTGCGATAATAAATACTCCCAGCTTTCAGGCCAAGCTCCATAAGAGCTACGTGCACCTGAATAAGGCTTTAATGAATCTTTGCTTTTCGGGAAGACTGAGGGAAACCGTGGGGCTTTTATGGCGTACGAGATTTAAAGCAGATGATGCTACTTATGCACTTCTCTTGCAAGAATGCATTTTCAGGAAAGAGTATAGATCTGGGAGAAGAATCCATGCTCAAATGGTTGTTATTGGATATGTACCCAACGAATATTTGAAGATTAAGCTGTTGATATTTTATGCGAAATTAGGGGATTTAAGTACGGCCTATCTTCTTTTGATAATTTGCTAGAGAGAACTTTGATTTCTTGGAATGCAATGATTGCTGGATTTGTGCAGAAGGGTTGTGGAGAATCTGGACTCGATCTCTATTATGACATGAAAACGAATGGTTTAACGCCCGACCAGTACACCTTTGCATCTGTGTTTAGAGCGTGTGCGCCATTAGCTTCGTTAGAGCACGGGAAACGAGCTCATGGGATGTTGATAAAGAGCCATATAAGGGAAAATGTTGTCAGCAGTGCTCTCATGGATATGTATTTCAAATGCAGCAGTCTTACGGATGCTCATCGGGTGTTTAATGAAGTCGTTAATAGGAATGTTGTTACTTGGACGAGCTTGATATGTGGATATGGCCAGCATGGAAGGGTTAAAAAGGTTCTAGAATCATTTGATAAAATGATAAATGAAGGTTTTCGGCCAAATTATGTTACCTTTCTTGCAGGTCTTTCTGCTTGTAGCCAAGGAGGCTTGGTTGGTGAAGGTTGGCACTATTTCTTGTCAATGACAAGAGACTATGGAATCCAACCAAGAGGGCAGCATTATGCTGCCATGGTCGATCTTTTAGGTCGTTCTGGGAAGTTGCGTGAAGCTTATGAGTTTATTCTTAACTCTCCCTTTAAAGAGCACCTAGCCATATGGGGTGCTTTGCTCGGGGCCTGTCGGATTCATGGGGATATGGATCTGGCAAAGCTTGCGGCAGATAAATTCCTTGAATTGGACCCTGAAAATGCTGGAACATATGTGGTCTTGTCTAATGCCTATGCCACTTTTGGTTTTTGGGAAAATTTGGCAGAACTTAGGAAGAACATGAGGAGTTCTGGGGTCATAAAGGAGCCTGCTTACAGCAGGATTGAGATTCAAGGGAAGGACCACTTCTTTTTGAGGGGTGATGTATCTCATGAATGTTCTGCAGAGATTTACGAGTTGATTGAATTAATGCCTTCCATTTTAAAGGATCCAAATTATATTCCTGATATAAGTAGCACCTAAAATCTCATGTCCTGTTCCTAATTCTGGTATGTGCTGTGAATACGAGCTGGTCGAAGGTTCAAAAAGTTCACATTTGGATATTAAACTCACGATGTGCGTGGAGAGATGTACAGAATTTGATTACCCTGTCAGTAGGTAAAGCTCATTAAAATGCTGTTGTATTCGATTTGCTGAAAGTGACCTGCCAACTACGTGTTAATGTTCACTTATTAATGAGACTGATTTGGAAGGTTTTTAGATTGTTTGGTGTTGATGGTAACATTTGGATTGTGGCGGTTATAGGCTGTTAACACATTTTGATTTGGGTGGAGAGTCGCAGCCGGTGATTTAACGGTGGGAGGTCGATATATGGATAATAAATTGTCCTCAATCCTCATAGAGGGAGAGAGGAAGAAGTGGAATCCCTCTTCTTTGTCTTGCATGAGGGTTTTTGTATCGACTCTTAGTTTTGGTGTCAGATCTAGTGTCATGATGATTAATTGTAGGCTGGCAGGCCGAATGGATATGACCGTCTGATAGATCACATGAATCTATTAGAGGTCATATCAAAAGATGCTTTTGACCGGAGGGTTTAGGCTTCATGAGGATTCGTCTAAGGAGGATTTCTTCCGGAGGCTTTGGTTGGTGGAGGAGATCCAGAAAAGGTATAACATTTGGAAACTAATGTCAAATTCACTCGAGGAATCATATGGTTACTTGTAGGCTAACATGTTGAATGGATATGACCGTTTAATAGTAAATTTGACTCTGACAGATCATGTGAGTCTATCAAAGGTTATATTAAAGGATGCTTTTAACTGGAGGATATAGGCCTCTTGAGGATTCAATCAGAGGAGGATTTCTTTGGAGATCCGGAAAAGGTATAACATTTGAAAATTAATGTCAAATTCATATGGGCACTACTTTGTAATTTGATTCATTATTTGGTGGCCATTAGGAGTGGTACCATCAATAGCACAACATACCAAACCCCAATATCCTGATTGATACCATGATCTCTACTTCGTTTTGTTGTTTGTTTCTTCTCTTGTCAACTAGTACAACTTGCGTTCATATTTGCTTTTCAGATATGTGCTCAAAATCAAACAAGGATGCAAGATGTGGGTTGGATTAAATTGTGAAAATTGGTCATCATTCAGAAAAAAAAGAATGCCTCTGATGCTTATGATGAGGTCTGTCATATGCATGTTTATGTATCAGGCTTTTCTTGTATTCTCTCGAGCGTCCTCGGTCTTATGGGTATCAGCATCGGCATCGATGAAGCTCATTTCTTCCAAGACCCTTTATACATTAAGCTGTGAAGCTGATTATCGTGATGGAAGAACTGTGATGGCAACATATTCTAGGTACTTGTACTATCGTTTTCAGGGTGTGTGCATAATCATCGTTTGTTTTGTTTATATTCCTGCTTGACCTTGTAAGGAGCTTCGGACACCGTCCTTGATCTATGATGGTTGAATTTGAAACCGTGGCTAACGTGGTTTCGATCCCTGGAGCTACAATGTTATTTTCATTCTGCCTATGTTGTTGGTGTTAATTGTACCATTAGTTCAGAAAAGATGATTAGCATTTTAAATTGATTTTTGCACTCCAGAATGTTTTAATTAAATTCGTAAAGAATCTCGTATCAATCACAACCTTCCAGTAGTCTAACGTGAGCTTTGACGGTAAATACTATCTCAACTGTTAAGCATATTTAAAGAACATAGATTTAGTAGCACAAGCTCAATGACTTCAGTTGTAAAAAAATTGTTATTCCTTAAGGTTCTGAATTTGAGCATAAAAAATGTTCAAGATGCGAGTGTTTAATGTCAAATAATTGAGAATTATCTTTATATTCATTTAATAAATAAACAAATGTATGTTCAATTCGTTTATGTTCACAAACATTCATTTTGAAATTTTGTTTATCAACTCGTTTACGTAGTTCTCTTTTTATTTCTTTACATTTTCAATATTGATGAAAATAGGGATTAAATTATTCATAAACGCTAAACAAACATGTTGACAAACTTATAAACGAACATGTTCACAAATATTAAACAAACGCTAAATGAACAGAACACGAAAATATTCAAAAAATAAACAAGCGAACACAAATAAGATATTAAAAATTAAAATGAACATGAACTAAACGTGAACATCTTAAAAAATCAACAAATGGACACGAACATAATCTTAATAGATCAAGTCCAATTCATTTACACCCCTAGATGAATGTAATGTAAGCATCTCGTCATGTTTTAAGACCGTAAAGTTAACAAAATCAACCTCCCAGAATGCCAACAACTTTAAACTGTCAATTGGTACTATAAATATGATATTGATGCCAATACATTAGAAACTAATGGAAATGCACATCCATTGTCCGCCAAAACTTTAAATTTTAAACAAATAATAATAAAACCTTGTTGATAAGAGAAATGAGGTTGTGGTAGGTTTTGATGGTTAACTTATTTGGACGGAGAATCACATACAATTGTTAAGTAGAGGGGAAAGAAGAGAATAGGCGGGCTGAAGACAATGATGATCAGTAGAGGGAGAGACCCCCTTTTCCAACCTTGCATGGTAATTTATAAACAGACCCTCAGCACTGGTATCAGACCTAGGGTGTGGACTATTCGTAGGTTAGAAGGGTAAATATATTTGGCAGTTAGATAACAGATTTAGCTGGTAGATCACGAGGGGCTGTAGCTGCCTGGAGGATATGAAACTCCAAAGGCTTCAAGCAATTCCAAAGGATTCAAGGAACTCTAGATGAATGGAAAAATAAGTGTGGCTCACGGAAGAGGTCCGAAAGAGGTACAACAAACCTATAGTCCCTACGTCAACTACACCAAATACTTCACTGAAATGATTCTCTCTAAAAAGAGAATTCAACATTCGTCAAGACTTTGAGATAAACATTTTCCAACACTGCAAATGCACAATTTAATATTGAACCATAGCAAAGTATAAGTACTGATTTATTTCCTAATGTTCACTTAAATCACTCTAGAGAGGCTATTTAACTCATATCATGATATTAAGTAAAGCTAGCTATCCTACATATGGAGTGAGAGGCTATCCTAAAGATGAAATTGCAGATAAACAAAGGCTGCAAAGAGAATATAAGTTCGAGGGCATAAATATTTCGGTCCCATATGTGGTTTAACTTGAGTTCTCAACTCAAAATAGAAGCAACAATAAGTTGAAGCTATGTGCTTTTACGAGCAGGGAAACCCTACCCTCTCAAACCCAGAAGAACAATTTTAGCAAATTTTTAATCCCAGAAAGATGGCCAGAATACCCTTAATTCATAACAAAAAGCCAGTGAAACTGATATAAGTGATTGTAACAGAGCTGGACTTCCCGTTTCACCAAAGTAGAGCTATACCAGGATCCATCTAGGTTGGAAGAACCTATTTTGAACATATCTACAATTGACTTATGCATATATTTTTGACTTTGGTATATTTGTAGCCATAAGCTGGCCAAAAGATAAAGACGGATCATCCCAAGCAAGAAGCTAGTACAGTTCTGGAAGTTTGTGATTGTGAACATCCCTTAGAATATATATTGTAATATCAGCACAAAGACGCAAGCTAAAAAGCCTAAATCTTTGGCGCCTAAGAAGTTGAAGTTGCCTTTTACAACCCCTTGAGAAAGCAACTAATGTTCACATAACTACAAGTTGTATGCTTACAAGCTATGGTACCGCAACAACTGTTTACAGAGTACAGAAGCTGATGAGAACCCGAGTACCAAAGACATAAATTCATCCCAAATCAGCTGATATGGAAATCCAAATTTGTCTATCGATATGGTACTCGGGTTCTCATCAGAAGCCAATTTCCAACCTAGAGAAAAGCACCAGAGAAAGACTCCAGTTATCACATAGGTGATGAAGATCAACTAAAATACATTCACATCGGTCTAAATTGTTGAGGCAAACAACAAAACAAAGACTCTTTCAATAAAAAAAGAAGCAAAGATACTACTCAAATTCATTGGCAAATTGGAACTTAGATCCATAAGTTAATTTTTTTTTGACAATCAAGACTTGAAATGAGAGCAAAATGAAACCAGCTGAAGCAATCTGGTTATTGACAATCATTCAAATAATCCCAAATCGTTTTGATTAAAAAAAAAGAACTATTTGTTGAATCCACGTTTCTGGTACAGAGCGACCTCACCATCATTAGGGAAGAATCCCATGAGTCGACCCGCAGTGTTCTGGTAAGCGTACATAAAACCCCCCATTAGTCCTATCAGCCCTCCCGTCACCATTGACGGTCCTTTCAATCCACGCTTTATCCCTAGAAAAATCCAGAAAAAGGGATCAAATTCAGAGACCCAAATCGGGTTTGAAAGTTGGGAATGAGATAGTGATGTTAAAGTTACCGGAGAGGTAGCCTACGGTGACGGAAACGCCGGTGATGGTGACGAAACGGAGGTAATCGAGGGTATTGAAATTGCCGCAGACTTTGGTGAAGGGAGGATTCCGATCTATAACGGGGTACTCTGGTTTAGCCGACGCCGTAATGTCTGTGTTCATCTTTTGATTCTTTGGATGATGGCTATGGATTTTGCTCGATTTCGACTTCACTTCGATGAGGAGGAAACACAACACTTTGTAGCTGTTTATGCTGTTTTTTGGGGCCTTCAGATTTTGGGCCTCTTAGAAGCTCTGTGTTTCAGATTTGGTCTGTTTCTGCTGCTGAAATTAACTTGGGTTTATATTATAATTTTCTTTTTCTTTCAAAAAATCATTTTTTAGTTTTTCATTTTTCTTAAGTTCGTTTTAACACCAGAATATATGCATGTGTTAAATTAATTTTATTTTTATATTAAATCCTTAAACTTTATATTCTGTTTAATTTGGTGTTGTAACTACAACTCTTTGCAATTGTTTTCTTCTAATTGATTCATTTATATTCTAATCACTATTTCATCCTTAAAATGCATTCTTTAAAAGAACAAATACAAATATACTATTATTATAAAATTTACAACAAGAACAAAAGAAAGACAAATAATAGTATATTTTGAACTTTACAAAGTCAAAAAGATGTTAGAAGGAGGTGAAAGATTAAAGCTCTTATCACGGTTCAAAAATCGAGGTATTACTAAAATTTCGACTTAATGTATAAATGTTAGAATATAACAATTTTGCACTATTTATTATATATATTTATTCATTTTGACTTCCTTCCATCATACCAAGTTTAATTTACTTATTCTATATTATTATTTTTATTTGTGAATAAATTATGAAGCCAGCTTCTTCAAACTACCACATATATGCATTCCCCACCATGAAAAATCGCATCCTTAAATTGTGGGAGAAATATTTATCATCAAACATTATATTAATACCAATATAAAAGTACTAGACTTTCCCAGTTATTTTGAATATGTAGTCACCACTGTTAAATTAAAATCTTCAATAAGAATCACCAATAAAATTAATAATAATTGAACGCTGACTGTTGATAATTTGTTATATATAAATTATATATTTTATAGTAAGAATAAGAGAGAAAGGAAAGGAAAAAAAGACATTATTAGACAGGACGTGAAATATCGAGATTCTAGAGATATGAAAGGTCAAAGTACATCAACATTTAATATAATCCACATCGGATTTATTAAATAACATTACAAAATTTACTTACACGTATAAAAATTATATGTATATAGTATGATTTGAGAAAGTCGTTTAAATTAAACCAACCAATATCATCATATTATAAATAATTATAATTAAATTTAATAAAAATTTCAAAAAATATATTTTATTCGAGTCGAATTCATAAACTCAACTTAAATTTCTTTAAACAAAATTTTTTTTTCATTCAACTTGACTCGATAAAATAATCACCCTTAAATCTCAACTAATAGCTTCACATCAGCACATCACTTTTACCCTGAGGGACCACCAAGGAGGATATAAATAGTATAACATAAATCATCTCTCACTTAAAAAGTACTAACATTATCGAAATACTTCAATATATATAATGTACTATTTGTTCAAAGGGTGTCAATTATTCAATAATGAACGTTTATACATCTGCATATGCGGTGCAATAACTCGATACCTCAAGAGATAACAATAATCTTTTAATCATTGAGACTATTTGGTTCATACTATTTTATTTTCAACAAAAGAAACTAATTATATTAATTTAGCATGGACGGTTGTAATGAGTAAGTTCACAGTCCATTGTCTCTTTTGCATTGCCATTCAGAAATAATTTCTGGTGAAACTGAATACAAGTCTAACCAGTCATGATATATATATATATATATATATAATATATATATATATGTGATCCGTACGCACATATTCTAACAACATAATACCCCATAGAAATCCAGCCAAAATTAGGGTACAAACCCTTAGTCGACATGTATGTATTCGAATCGATCCACCCTTAAATAACCGTAATTCATCACGTTTAAGGTTCAGTTTAACATTACTTTTAAAACGGAATTGATTCTTGAAGAAGGTGTTAAATGGAATGCTTCAAACTTTGAATACTTATCAGAGGACTAAAAGTTATACTGATTTTTTTTATAAAAATCTTAGTCTTCACATAAAGTAATTGAATAATTATCTCTCTCTTTATATGTGTTGGTGGAGGAATGTGTATTCAAACATGGACAAAGGCTACAATTACAAAACATTCATAATATATATGTCCACTTTGAATTAATTTAAACCCTTATTAATTAGTGCAAAATACATAATCGTTATACAACTGCACGCCTTGTCTATGAACCCATTGGCCATTAATCCCTTTTTCACTCCACCACCACCGGCTCCAAACATCGATGTTCCAAATGCGAAATTAATAATAATATAGATAGAAGTACCAGTAGGGATGTAAATGAATCGAATTTAAATGAATAAAATTATGTTTGTGTTCGATTCGTGTTTTTTTAAGTTTTTTTATTAAGCTAAAGTAATTATAAAATAATATATGTTCTAAATACCTAAAATCATTTGACAAGAAATACTCTATTACCCCTATTACAATCGTTGGTGGTCAAACCCAGAACTCTAGGAATAACAATCATTGCTTTAACCATTGAGACGTTTTTATTCGTGTTGTTTAAATTTTTAATATCATACTCATGTTCGTTTATTTATTATTTATGAACATGTTCGTTTTAATATTCATAAATATGTACGTTTAGTGTTTGTGGACATGTTCATTTATATGTTCAGAAATTGTGAAATTATGCCAGTAGTCTTTTAGATCCTTAGACTTCACAATTTGAACTCCAAAACTCACCATATATTTAATAGTCATTATATTCGTCAATATTTAAAATGTAAAAAAAGAAAAAGAAAACTGGGTAAACGAATTTATAAACGAGTCAATAAACAAAATTATAAATGAGTTTGATCGTGAACATAAACGAACCAAACACTTTTGTTCGTATTCGTTCCTTTATTAAATGAACGTAAAAATATTATTCATACCCAATTATTTAAACTTAATAAACAAATATAAACCAACAGTCCATTGAATGTTCTCTTCATTTACACCTCTATTAACAAGGTAAGGATGATCAAATAATCTGATTCCTTCGAGTTTTGATTTGATTCTAATCTATAGGAGTTTTTTTTCTCTTTATTCAGTTCCACTGCATAGAGGAAGCATTCAAACCCCAAACACTGTTGGTAGCATCTGCAGCTTTCATGTGTGCACGCCATTCACTTCCAAAAACATGAGGACAAAACATATCTCAAAATGAGAGAGAGAGAATGTTTGGATGTATGTCTGCCTGTCTGTCTTTGTCATACATTATTGTTCAATCAAAGCATTATGAACCTCCTAAGATTCCTGCCTCTCTTCTTTTCTACCCCTTGTCTTCTAACCCTTTCCCCTTTCCCCTTTCCCCGTACAGGTAACAACGGGTAAAATTACTGTACAGGTATTCTATTATGACGTGGAGTAAATTTTAAACCTATTACTTTTAAAATGAGGATTAGTTTCTAAATATGTCATGGCATTTTAAGAGATTTGGCATGTTGAATAAACACATCGTAGTTTAAGTGAATCTTTGCAGTTAGCCGATGAAAGAAAAGTATGAAAATACAATGGTTTGGATAAACACTCACATCATTGAAAAATGACATGTAATATTTTATATTAATGTTTCATTTTTATGAAGTTTACCTCGTAATCAAGGAAAGTGTTTTTTTTTTCAGATTGGATTCACGTTACAATTTTATATAACGTATTATTTGATTATTCTATGAATTCAGTCATATTTTGAAATTTTAGTGGATAATATTCGTAATCATTGAAGATATATGAAAATGTAAATTTATAAAGAGTCAATTGTTATATGTATTTTTATATCAATGTTGATGATATTTATATCTTTTACGGTCAAAAATGATGTTTGTTTGCATCTATTATTTATTTAAATTATTTAATTATTTTTTTATAAAAGTTATTATTATTGTTTTAAATAATTAATTTGTGCACCTAGTAGTTATAGGAAAAATATGACTCGTACAACTAATTTTTTTTTATAAATTGTTACAAATTCAGAAATATATTTACCTAGCAAATCAACCTTTATTTAAGGTCCAATCATTTTACTATTTCAAAATCACAGAAATCAAAATGCAATTCGAACTTTATTATCGGATTTTATTCAATACTTTTATAATTAACCATGAATAAACAAAGTATTAAAAAGCTAGAAAACTAATTAATACTGGATATGATAGTAAGACATGTGCACCCATTGGGAGAGAATTTATGTTAGAATTTTAAAAGTAAACTGTTTGAACTTAAAAAACAAGAATTTAAAGATATGAGAAATTCATTGAATGATTCGGTAATACAGGAGAATGTTATTTTTTTAGAGGATATAAATTTAGATAACAACATCTATATAATTGTATAAGATAAGAAAAATTATAAATAGATACGATCATGTAATTATTTAAACAAATAAAACCCCGTTATTATTCTAATTATTTCACTTAGTGGATTATTCTTTAAGGGCAACACCATCTCCATCTGTGGGTATCTCCAAAGCTAAAAAAGAAGCATTGGGTTGGGGGGCAAGCTAAGATAGGTCTGACAAGAGAGCATCCCCTCAATCTATTGTTGCTCCAAACTTGCCCTTCCAAATTCCAATCCCATGTGCTTACCCTTTCAACATTCTTTCCCGACTCTTTTTCTCTTCCTTTAAACGTTGATTTCGTCTCTTACTTAACCCAAAGTACTTGGTCCTATAGGTTGCCCCATACAACCTTTTCCTCTTGGACTTTTGCCCCTTACCTTCCGATTCTAATTCCCCCCTAGAATTTCATCGAACAACTACAAATGCATGCCTTAAACCATCCCAACACCCTATATATACACACACGTAAAGACCCTTCAATGTTTCCTTAAAGCCACAAATGGGAAGAGAAAGCATCGACAATCATGTCGTATCAACGCAATCATCGATGGCATTACTTCAAGAAAGGTTTAGGCAGTTGGAGAGAATGAGAGAAATAAGGGAAGAGAGGGAGCTATTAAGAAAGCTGTCGGAACGGCCTAAACAATGCAACATCCACCCCACTTTTTACGAGACGCCATCATCGGGGTTGTTATTGTTCAACTTGTTTATGTCGACACCACCTCGTCAAGTACCTAATCTATCACTCTGGTCTGATGGTTCATGGTACTCTCATGCAGCAACTCCGAGTTCTAGTACTTTGGTAAGCATGGAGACCCCACTCTTTGCCTTGTTGCCGACAGTCATAGGAACACCTTCGTCGACGTCTTTGCATGTCGGTCACGACAAATTTCAAGATTCGGAGTGCTGTGATGACGTTGATACATCTCTTCATCTGTAATGGATGATATAATTGGTTCGGTTCTTGTAGTTTATGGTAATAGTGAAAGAGTTGATATAGTAATAGTAGCAATCATATCATCAATCGGGTATAAGCAATTTACCTTTGTTTTGTTCTATCTTATACATTATAGATATAAGTAATTTCTAAAAAGCTTAGAGGAAGTTATTTCCCCTTTAATCCTTTTGTTACATTTGCGACTAAAAGATATAATATAAAGAAAATCAATTGTTGCATGTACAGACGGACCTAGGCAGGGAAGGTTGGGAACGATCTTCCCATAAATTTTTTAAAATTTCAAAATTTATATATTTATATATTTTATTTGTATTTTATATTTAAAATATGTTTTTACTATCCTTAAAATTTTATAAACTAGCCCCCAACATAAAATTTTGTGTTCATTCATGATTGCATTAATTATATTATTTTATTTTAAAATTAGTTTATCAAAATATAGTAATGAGCATAAATTTAAAATTGATATTAGAAACAAACTAATTTATGTAAATTGATTAAAAATTATATAGTGAAATTAGTTTATTGCTAATCCATGCATTAAAATTTACTCGAACATGAATAATAAATAATACTTAGTAATCACCATTTTTTAATATCAATATTATTAAAATTATTATTATTAGATCAGTCTTACACATGACATGATATATAATATCTATGTAATCAAAATATATGAAATTTTATGTTCCTATATACACTTATGGACGAAGTCGGGATTTGATTGTGATGAAGTAAGGTATTTAATTTT